>NC_091470.1:140328268-140482532 GCF_036971445.1 Narcine bancroftii | reverse complement strand
TAATACCTGAAGATTTACTGGGATGTTGCCCGGACAAATTACAGGGACATGGGTTGAGGGGGAATAAGGACGAGTTTATGGAGCAAAGACGAAGGGACGAAGTAAAGGGGTTCAATTTCAAGAAGTATTTGGACTGGGCACAAGGAGTGGAGGGGTGCAATGGGATAAGGACAGGTGTGCAAGTCAGCAGGGCAGGACAAGACAAAATGGTTCAGTGTAGGGCTGATTATTGGCTGTGGTTTTCCGAGAAACGGAATTGGAATTAGGATTTATTGTCATTGACAAGTCGTGAAATTCGGTGTGTTTTTTTTTGCAGCCTTGCATGGAAAACATCCATATTATGAACCACCTTACAATGATATTAATAGTATATAAAGTATATACTATTTAAAATGTTAAAAATAGTAAGGCTTTGTCTTTGGTTCATTGACCATTCAGGAATCAGACAGCCGCAAGGAAGACTCTGTCTTTGCGCCACTGAGCACTCATCTTTGGGCTGCTGTATGTTTTCCGCCCCTCGCTCTGACGGTAACCGAGCAAAGTGGCTGCGGCCTGGTGAGGTCTTTGAAGGGTGAGGCTTCTTATTTTCATGTGCTGCTTCTTGTCCTCAGAGTTGTGCCGCCGTGTCAGGCTGGGAGGCAACCCTCCCAAATGCCCTCTGCCTGTGACCGACTGACCCTCCTCAGATACCCCATCGGGAGACCCCAGGATGGATCCTCAGAGACGTCGGCCCCGCCAGGAATTTGATGGCGGCCTTGATGAGGACCAGCCTGTATCTCTCCTCCCCCAACTCCCTCCCAGAATGTCCCATCACCTCCTCTGCTGATGGTGAGTGCCAGCTCATTGCCACCAACATGAGCCGATTGACTTCCCTTCTGGCCCCTTCCTCATTGCCGTCTGCGATTCTGCCGACAATCGTGGTGCCATAGGTGAAATTGTAGACGGTGTCAGAATCGTGTCTGGCCTCACATGGCAGCATCCTGGTGTAAACGTCCATATTACGAACCATCTTACAACTATACTAAATATACAAAAAAATATAAATAGTAGTGCACGAAAAGTAAGGCAGTGTCTTCAATCATTCAGGAAACTGATGGCAGCATGGAAGACTCTGTCCTTGTGCCGGGTTGGATCCGTTCATATTAGATGCCCCGCAAGACAGATCCACCTCCCCCCACCCACTCCCCACCGGCAGCAAACCATTGACTGAGTGTGCAATCAGGTGGCACCAGGACGGGACGGAGAACATGGGGGCCAGTCCAGCATGGATACATTGATCAGGTAACCCCTCCCCCCAGAAGAACCAGGTATGGATCATGCCAGCAAAGGGGCCAACCCCCCCCCCCACCCCCACCCAGCAGGGAGCCTGGGCTCAATAAGCAAGATTTAAGCCACATCGGGTCCGCTCACTAGTTGACTTGAACAGATCTGACCCGGCACAAGGACAGGGTCCTCCCCACTGCCGTCAGATTCCTGAGCGATCAAAGACACTTCCTGACTTTTCATGCACTACTATTAATATTTTTTGTAGATATAGTATTGTTTTTAAATGGTTTGCAATATGGACATTTCCACAAAAATGGCCAAATTTCCCAGCCCACCATTGGGCACCCACGAGGTGGGAGACCAGCCATGATCCTGAGTCCACTCTCTCTTCAGAGACCTCTCCACCCACCTGGACCATGGCCTCTTCAATCGTCTACCATCAGTGTGGGGTGGGGAAGGTCCAGGATCCTGAGACGAGCATTCAGTGGCACAAGGTCTTCCCCACTGCCGGGAGCTGGGGGAAGGGTTTGCGGTATAGGCCAGAGGGCTTGGGACCACTGAACTTCCCGGGCCCGCGCCACTCAAGTGACTATCGATAGTTCGAGCCTTCCTACCATCTTTAAACGGGGGGGGGGGGTGTGTTTGGGAGGAGAGTGAGGGGGAGTGAGATGGGGAGAGAGAGGAGGAGAGCACGGAGGGAGGGAGAGAGAGAGAGTGGAAAGTGGGGAGAGAGAGAGGGCAGAGGGAGGAAAAGAGAGGGAAAGAGCACAGGGAGGGAGAGAGGGGAGGGAGAGAGAGCAGGGGGAGGGAGAGAGAGTAGAGGGAGGGAGCAGAGGGAAAGAGAGTGGAGGGAGGGAGAGAGAGTGGAGGGAGGGAGAGAGAGTGGAGGGAGGGAGAGATCAGAGAGAGGGAGGGAGAGATAGCACAGGGAGGGGATGGAGAGATGGAGGCAGGGAGGGAGAGTGGTGGGAGGGAGAGACAAAGGGAGGGAGGGAGAGACAGAGGGAGGGAGAGACAAAGGGAGGGAGGGAGTGCAGAGGGAGGGAGGGAGAGATGGAGGGAGTGAGGAGGGAGGGAGAGATCGAGGGAGGGAGGGAGAGCCAGATGGAGAGAGAGCGGAGGAAGGGAGAAAGAGACAGAGGGAGGGAGGGAGACCTGGATGGAGGGAGAGAGGAGGGATGGAGAGAGGAAGGGAGGGAGAGACAGAGGGAAGGAGAGTGGCGGGAGGGAGAGAGCAAGGGAGGATGAGCATAGGGAGGGAGAGTGGAGGAAGGGAGTGATGGTGGGAGAGAGAGTGGAGTGAGGGAGTACGGAGGGAGGGAGGGATGGCTGGATGGAATGCAGGGGGAGGGAGAGACTGAGGGAGGGAGAGTGAAAGGAATGAGAGTGAAGGGAGGGAGAGTGAAGAGAGGGAGAGACAGAGGGATGGATGGAATGCAGAGGGAGAGATGGAAGGAGGGAGAGATGGAGGGAGGGAGAGTGGAGGGGAGTGTGGGGAGGGAGAGATGGAGGGAGGGAGAGCAGAGGGAAGGAGAGTGGAGGGAGGGAGAGCGGAGAGAGGGAGAGACAGAGGGAGGGAGGGAGAGCAGTGGGAGGAGAGACGGGGAAGGAGAGCGGAGGGAGGGAGAGACAGAGTGAGGGAGAGACAGAGGGAAAGTAAGTGGGGAGAGACAGAGGGGGGGAGAGATGGAAGGAGGGAGGGAGGACATGATGGAGGGAGTGAGAGAGAGGGAGGGAGAGAAGGAGGCAGGGAGAGACGGAAGGTGGGATGGAGAGCTGAGGGAGGGAGAATGGAGGGAGGGAGGGAGAGCGGAATGAGGGAGAGTGGAGAGTAGGAGAGATGGAGGGAGGGAGTGAGCAGAAGGAAGGAGAGTGGAGGGTGGGAGAGCAGAGAGGGAGAGACAGAGGGAGGGAGGGAGAGTGGAGGGAGGGAGAGCAGAGGGACGGAGAGCAGAGGGAGGAAGAGCAGGGAGGGAGAGTGGAGAGAGGGAGAGGAGGGAGGGAAGGTGGGTTGGAAGGAGATGGAGGGATGGAGAGATGGAGGGAGGGGTAGGGAGAGGGAGGGAGGTAGAGATGGAAGAGGAAGGAAGGAGGGAGGGGAGACGGTGGGAGGGAGAATGGCAGGTGGGAGAGATGGAAGGAAGGAGAGACGGGGAGGGAGAGCGGAAGGAGAGAGAGGACAGTGGGACGGTGGGAAAGACAGTGGGAAGGAGGGAGACCAGTGGGAGGGTGAGGGAGGGAGCCAGGGAGTGATGGAGAGAGGGAGGGAAAGTGGAGGGAGGGACAGTGCAAGGGAGAGAAAGAGGGATGGAGAACAGAGGGAGGAGAGATGGAGGGAGGGAGAGTGGAGAGTAGGAGAGATGGAGGGAGGGAGTGAGCAGAGGGAAGGAGAGTGGAGGGTGGGAGAGCAGAGAGGGAGAGACAGAGGGAGGGAGGGAGAGTGGAGGGAGGGAGAGAAGGAGGGAGGGATGGAGAGCAAATGGAAGGAGAGTGGTGGGATGGAGAGGAGGGTGGAAGGGAGAGACAGAGGGAGGGAAAGATGGAGGGAGGGTGGAGGGAGAGATGAAGGGAAGGAGGGAGAGAGATGGATGGAAGGAGGGAGACAGAGGGAGGATGGAGGGATGGAAAGGGAGGGAGGGAGAGGCGAAGCAAAGGAGAGATGGAGCGAGGGAGAGGGAACGATGGAGAGCAGAGGAAGGGAGAAACGGAGGGAGGGAGAGTGAAGGGAGGGATAGAGAGCAGAGGGAAGGAGATATGGAGGGAGAGTGAGTGAGGGGGAGTGGAGGGAGGGAGAGCAGGAGCTAGAACATAGTGAGGGAGAGATGGAGAGCAGAGGGAGAGTGGAGGGAGGGACAGACTGAGGAGCGAGATCAGAGGGAGGGAGAGTGGAGGAATGGAGAGAAGGAGGGAGGGATGGAGAGCGAATGGAAGGATAGTGCAGTGAGGAGAGATGGAGGGTGGGAGGGAGAGACGGAGCAAGGAAAAGATGGAGGGAGAGGGAAGGGAGAGACAGGGAAGGAGGGAGAGACAGAGCAATGGAGAGTGGAGGAAGGGAGAGTGGTAGGGAGAGATGGAGGGAGGGAGGGAGGGCATGACAGGAGGGCAGGAGTGACAGAGGAAGGGAGAGTGGATGGAGGATGAGAAGGAGGCAGGGAGAGATGGAGGGTGGGATGGAGAGCTGAGGGAGAGCAGAGGGAGGGAGAGATGGAGGGAGAGTGGAGGGAGGGAGAGCAGAGGGACAGAAAACAGAGGGAGGGAGAGCAGAGGGAGGGAGAGTGGAGAGAGGGAGAGGAGGGAGGGAAGGTGGGTTGGAAGGAGATGGAGGGATGGAGAGATGGAGGGAGGGGAAGGGAGAGATGGAGGGAGGTAGAGATGGAAGAGGAAGGAAGGAGGGAGGGGAGACGGTGGGAGGGAGAATGGCAGGTGGGAGAGATGGAAGGAAGGAGAGATGGGGAGGGAGAGCGGAAGGAGAGAGAGACAGTGGGACGGTGGGAAAGACAGTGGGAAGGAGGGAGACCAGAGGGAGGGTGAGGGAGGGAGCCAGGGAGTGATGGAGAGAGGGAGGGAAAGTGGAGGGAGGGACAGTGCAAGGGAGAGAAAGAGGGATGGAGAACAGAGGGAGGGAGAGATGGAGGGAGGGAGAGATGGAGGGTCAGAGAGAGGGAGGGTGGAGGGAAGGAGAGTGGAGGGAGGGAGAGTGGAGAGAGGGAGAGATGGAGGGAGTTTGAGGTGAGTGGTTGAAAGATGGAGGAAGGGAGAGCAGAGGGAGGGAATGACATCAGAGGAGAGAGAGTGGAGGGAGTGAGAGAAGGAAGGAGGGATGGAGATCAGATGGAGGGAGAATGGAGGGAGTGGGAGATGGATAGTGAGGGGAGAGACAGAGGGAGGGGAACATGGAGGGAGGGGAAGTGAGATGGAGGGAGGGAGGGATAGATGGCTGGAGGGAAGGATGGAGGGAGGGAGAGACAGATGGAAGGAAGGAGATACAGGGGAGGGAGAAACTAGGTGGAAGGGAGAGATGGAGGGGGATAGACGAAGGGATGGTAGGCGAGAGAATGGAGGGAGAATGGAGGGAGGGAGGGAGTGGTGGGAGGGAGAGACGGAGGGAAGGGGAGCAGAGGGAGGGAGAGGGAGGGAAGGAGAGCAGAGGGAGGGAGAGATGAAGGGAAGGAGAGTGGCGGGAGGGAGAACGAGAGTGTAGGGAGGGAGAGATGGTGGAAGGGAGAGTGGAGTGAGGGAGAGCAGGGGAAGGGATAGACAGCGATGGAGAGTGGAGGGAGGGAGAGACAGAGAGTAGGAAGGAGAGAAAGATACAGGGAAGGAGAGCTGAGGTAGAGCTGAGGGAGGGAGTGACAGAGGCAAGGAGAGTGGAGTGAGGGAGGGAGAGTGGATGGAAGGAGCGAGAGCTGAGTGAGGGAGGGAGTGAGTGAAGGAGGGAGGGATGGAGAGCAGATGGAGTGGAGGGAGGGAGAAACAGAGGGAGGAAGGAGGCAGGGAGAGATGGTGGGATGGAGAGCCAAGGGAGGGAGAGCAGAGGGAGGGAGAGATGGAGGGAGGTAGAGCAGAGGGAGGGAGTGAGAGCTGAGTGAGGGAGGGAGTGAGTGTAGGAGGGAGGGATGGAGAGCGGATGGAGGGAGAGTGGAGGGAGAAACAGAGGGAGGGAGAGAAGGAGGCAGGGAGAGACAGAGGGTGGGATGGAGATCCAAGGGAGGGAGAGCAGAGGGAGGGAGAGATGGAGGGAGGTAGAGCAGAGTGAGGGAGAGTGGGAGTGATGGAGGGAGGGAAGGAGTGAGAGTGGAGGAAAGGAGAATGGAGAGAGAGAGAGCAGAGACACAAAGGAGGGAGAGATGGAGGGAGGGAGCAAGAGCAGAGGGAGGGTGGAGGGATGGAGAGCAGAGGGTGGTAGGGAAGGAGATACAGAGGGAGTGAGAGACATAGAAAGGGATGGAGGGAGAGACAGAGGGAGGGAGGGAGACGAAGGGAGAGATAGACAGAGAGCGGAGGGAGGGAGAGACAGAGAGTGGAGAGTCAGAGGGAGGGAGGGAGTGATGGAAGAAGAGAGGGAGTGGAGGAAGGGAGGGAGGGAGAGACATAGGGAGGGAGAGCAGAAGTAGGGAGAGATGGAGGGAGGGAGAGATGGGGGAGTGAAAGCAGAGGGAGGTAAAGAGGTGGGAGGGAGAGAGGCAGGAGGGAGCCACGAAGGGAGGAATAAATGGAGGGCAGGAGAGATGGGGAGAGGGAAGTAGAGAGGGAGTGGAGGAAGGAATGGAGGGAGAGCCAGATGGAGGGAGAGCAGAGGGAGAGAGAGTGAAGGGAGGGAGAGACAGAGGGAGGAAGAGAATGAGGGAGGGAAGGAGAGTTGATGGAGGGAGAGCAGAGAGAGGGAGAGGCTGAGGGAAGGAGAGGCAGAAAAGGGAGAGACAGCAATGGAGAGCAGAGGAAGGAAGAGACGGAGTGAGGAATAGATGGAGGTCTGGGGAGAGATGGAGGGAGGGAGGGAGTGATAGGAGGGAGTGTGGATGGAGGGAGAAGGAGGCAGGGGGGAGACAGAGGGAGGAATGGAGAGCCGAGGGAAGGAGGGAGAGCAGAATGACAGAGAGATGGAGAGAGGAAGGGAGGCTGGAGGGAGTTTGACTGGAGTGGTTGAGAGACAGAAGGAGGTAGAGTGGAGGTGGGGAGCGAGAACTGAGGGAAGGAGTGTGGAGGGAGCAGGGAGGGAGGATGGAGAGCAGATGGAGGGAGTGAGGGAGGGACAGTGGGAGGAAGAGACGGAGGTCGGGAGGGAGAGTTGATGAAGGGAGAGGTTAAAGAGGGAGAGGCGGAGGGAAGGAGGAAAGGAGAGGTGGAAAAAGGGAAAGAGCAATGGAGAGCGGAGGGAGGAAGAGATGGAGGGCAGGGGAGAGACAGAGGGAGGGAGGGAGATACAGAGGGAGTGAGAGACAGGAAGGGATGAAGGGAGAGATGGAGGTAGGGAGATGGAGGGAGGGAGTGATGGAGTGTGGGAGAGACAGAGGGAGGGAGGGAGAGAGACAGATGGAGAAAGAGAGACAGATGGAGGGAGTGTGGATGCAGGGAGAGGAGAGCAGAAGGGAGAGTGGAGAGAGGGAGAGCAGAGGGACGGAGAGCAGAGGGAGGGAGAGCAGAGGGAGGGAGAGTGGAGAGAGGGAGAGGAGGGAGGGAAGGTGGGTTGGAAGGAGATGGAGGGATGGAGAGATGGAGGGAGGGGAAGGGAGAGATGGAGGGAGGTAGAGATGGAAGAGGAAGGAAGGAGGGAGGGGAGACGGTGGGAGGGAGAATGGCAGGTGGGAGAGATGGAAGGAAGGAGAGATGGGGTGGGAGAGCAGAAGGAGAGAGAGACAGTGGGACGGTGGGAAAGACAGTGGAAAGGAGGGAGACCAGAGGGAGGGTGAGGGAGGGAGCCAGGGAGTGATGGAGAGAGGGAGGGAAAGTGGAGGGAGGGACAGTGCAAGGGAGAGAAAGAGGGATGGAGAACAGAGGGAGGGAGAGATGGAGGGAGGGAGAGATGGAGGGTCAGAGAGAGGGAGGGTGGAGGGAAGGAGAGTGGAGGGAGGGAGAGTGGAGAGAGGGAGAGATGGAGGGAGTTTGAGGTGAGTGGTTGAAAGATGGAGGAAGGGAGAGCGGAGGGAGGGAATGACAGCAGAGGAGGGGGAGTGGAGGGAGTGACAGAAGGAAGGAGGGATGGAGATCAGATGGAGGGAGATGGATAGTGAGGGGAGAGACAGGGGGAGGGGAAGATGGAGGGAGGGGAAGTGAGATGGAGGGAGGGAGGGATAGATGGCTGGAGGGAAGGATGGAGGGAGGGAGAGACAGATGGAAGGAGGGAGATACAGGGGGAGGGAGAAACTAGGTGGAAGGGAGAGATGGAGGCGGATAGACGAAGGGATGGTAGGCGGGAGAATGGAGGGAGAATGGAGGGAGGGAGGGAGTGGAGGGAGGGAGAGACAGAGGGAAGGAGAGCAGAGGGAGGGAGAGATGGAGGGAAGGAGAGCAGAGGGAGGGAGTGATGGGGCGAGGGAGAGATGGAGAGCAGTGGGAACAGATAGATTGAGGGAGGGTGTGATGGAGAGTGGGAGAGATGGAAGGAGGGAGAGTCAGAGGAAGGGAGAGATAGTTGGGAGGGAGGGAGATCCGGACAGAGCAGATGGAAGGAGTATTAGAGGGAGGGAGAGACAGGGAGTGGCAGAAGGGAGAGAGGAAGATAGGGAGAGCATAGGAAGGGAGAGATGGGAGAAATGGGGAGGGAGAGCAGAGGGAGGTAGAGATGGTAGAAGGGAGGGAGTGTGGAGGGAGGGATAGCGGAGAGTGGGAGAGATGGAGAGGAGGGAGGGAAGGCAGGTGGAAAGGAGAGAGAGGGATGGAGGGGAGGGAAAGATGGAGGGTGGGGAGACTGGGAGGGAGAATGACAGGTGGGAGAGATGGAGGGAGGGAGAGGTGGAGGGAGGGAAGGATGGAGGGAGGATGAGAGGGACAGATGGAGGGAGGGAGAGAGAGCAGGAGGGAGAGACAGTGGGATGGTGGCAGGGAGACCAGAGGGAGGGTGAGGGAGGGAGGCAGGGAGAGATGGAGAGAGGGAGGGTGGGAGAGACGGGGGAGGTAGAGCAGAGGGAAGGAGAGTGGAGGGAGGGAGAGATGGGACAAGGGAGAGATGGAGGGTGGAGATGGAGGGAGGTAGAGATGGAGTGAGGGCGAGGCAGAGATGGATGGAGGGAGGGAGAGATAGAGGGAGGGAGCGACAGAGGGAGGGAGAGCTGGGAGGGTGAGCGGAGAGAGGGTGGGAGGGAGAGACAGATGGAGAGAGATCGGAGGAAGAGGGGGACGGAGGAAGAGAGGGACGGAGGGAGAGCTGAGGGAGGCAGGGTGAGCAGAGGGAGGGAGAGATGGAGTGCAGCCCTCATATCTCGTACACATTTCCTGTTCTCTGAACCACACCGACAGGAAACGGCTCCCTGTTTACCTGCTGCCGTCCTCCCTCACTCTGAGCCCCAGGCGCCCACGCTCTCTCTCTCCTCGGTCCGCCGCCGAACGACACTCGCCGGCCACGGGCGTCTCCCTCCCCCCCACCGCCCCCTCGCCCAGCCCCCCTGCAACACCCTTCTCTCTCCCGCCTGCACCCCTAGATGGTGGGGTGAGGCGATGATGGGCAAGGGAGGGGGGCGCAAACTGGTCCTGTTCATACTCTGGTGTCTGGTGACAGATTGGGGGCGAGTGGTGAGTCTGGGATGGGTGGGTAGAGGGGGGGAAAGAGAGGTGGAGGGTGGACGGGGAGACAGAGGGGGGAGAGAAAAGGGGAGGTGTTTGACGGGAGGGGAGGGAGAGAGGGGGAGTTGGGAGAGAGGGGTATGACGGGAGAGAGAGGGGTGAGGGGTTTGACGGGAGAGAGGTGGGAGGGGGAGAGAGGAGTTTGACGGGAGAGAGGGGTTTAACTGGAGGGAGAGGGGGAGAGAGGGGTTGAACGGGGAAGAGGGAGGGGGATAGTACTTTGACGGGAGAGAGGGAGAAGGGGGAGGTGGGAGAGGCGTTTGTCGGGAGAGGAGGGAGGGGAGAGCGGTTTGCGGGAGGGGGGAGGGGAGAGGGTTTGACAGGAGAGTGGGGAGAGTGGTTTGACGAGAGAGAATGGGGAGGGGGGGAGGGGTTAGGGGTTTGATGGGAGAGGGGGGGAGGGGTTTGACAGGAGGGGGTAAGGGGTTTGACGGGAGAGGGGGAGCGTGGAGAGAGAGGGAGAGGGGTTTGACGGAAGAGCGGGGGAGAGGGGTTTGACGGGTGAGATGGGGAGAGGAGTTTGACGGTAGAGTGGGGCGAGGGGTTTGACAGGAGGGGAGAGGGGTTGAACGGGAGAGAGGGATAGGGGTTTGACGGGGGGAGGGGTTTGATGGTGGGGGGGGGAGGGGAAGTGTGTCTGTGAGCCTTGATGGTCTGACCTTTTTAACGGTGATATTTTCGTGAGAAGACGACGTCTCTCTGGAGACTTTCAACAACATCCTGTGCTTGTCTGTGCCCCCCCCCCCCCCCCCACCAGTGAGGATCAGTGTGTGCGACCCGTTCCCCTCCCCCCCAGTGAGGGTACGTCTGTGGGGACACGTCCTCCCCAGTGAAGGTCCGTATGTGGGACACGTCCTCCCCAGTGAGGGTCAGTGTGTGGGACCTGTCACCCCCCCCCCCAGTGAGGGTCCGTGTGTATGGACGCGTCCACCAATGAGGGTGCATGTGTGTGGGATCTGTCCCCCCCCATGAGGGTTTGTGTGTGGGACTCATTCCACCCCCCCCCCAAGGGAGGATCAGTGTGTGTGGGACCTTTCCCCCAAAGTGAGGGTCTGTGTGTGTGGGGCCCATTCCCCCCCCCCCCGTGAGGATCCTTGTATGTGGGACCCGTCCCCAGTGATGGTCCATTTGTGTGGGGCCCATCTCCCCCCTTGTGAGGGTCTGTGTGTGTGTGGGACCCCCCTCCAATGAGGGTCCATGTGTGGGACCCTTCCCCCCAGTGAGGGTCCGTTTGTGTGGGGCCCATCCCCCAGTGAGGATCAGTGTGCGTGGGATCCTTCCCCCCAGTTAGGGTCTGTTTGTGTGGGACACCCCCCTGTGAGGGTCCATTTGTCTGGGACCCATCCCCTCCCAGTGAGGGTCAGTTTGAGGGACCATCACCCATAGTGAGGTCCGTGTGTGTGTGGGACCCCCCCCCCCACAGTGAGGGTCCATGTGTGTGGGGCCAATTTCCCCCCCCCCCCCAGTGAGGATCCTTGTATGTGGGACCCGTCACACCAGTGATGGTCCATTTGTGTGGGGCCCATCTCCCCCCTCGTGAGGGTCCGTGTGTGTGTGGGACCCGTCCCCATGGTGAGGGTCCGTTTTTGTGGGACCCATCCCCCAGTGAGGATCAGTGTGCATGGGATCCTTCCCCCAGTTAGGGTCTGTTTGTGTGGGACACCCCCCTGTGAGGGACCATTTGTGTGGGACCCATCCCCCCCCCAGTGAGGGTCAGTTTGAGGGACCATCACCCATAGTGAGGGACCGTGTGTGTGTGTGTGTGTGGGATCCCCCCCCCGAGTGAGGGTCCGTGTGTGTGGGACCCATCCCCCAGTGAGGATCAGTGTGCGTGGGATCCTTCCCCCCAGTTAGGGTCTGTGTGTGTGGGACTCCACCCCCCCAGTGAGGGTCCGTTTGTGTGGGACCCATCCCCCAGTGAGGATCAGTGTGCATGGGATCCTTCCCCCCAGTTAGGGTCTGTTTGTGTGGGACACCCCCCTGTGAGGGTCCATTTGTGTGGGACCCATCCCCCCCCCAGTGAGGGTCAGTTTGAGGGACCATCACCCATAGTGAGGGACCGTGTGTGTGTGTGTGTGTGGGATTCCCCCCCCCCCCCCGAGTGAGGGTCCGTGTGTGTGGGACCCATCCCCCAGTGAGGATCAGTGTGCGTGGGATCCTTCCCCCCAGTTAGGGTCTGTGTGTGTGGGACTCCACCCCCCAGTGAAGGTCCGTTTGTGTGGGACCCATCCCCCAGTGAGGATCAGTGTGCATGGGATCCTTCCCCCCAGTTAGGGTCTGTTTGTGTGGGACACCCCCCTGTGAGGGTCCATTTGTGTGGGACCCCATCCCCCCCCCCAGTGAGGGTCAGTTTGAGGGACCATCACCCATAGTGAGGGACCGTGTGTGTGTGTGTGTGTGGGATCCCCCCCCCCCCCCCGAGTGAGGGTCCGTGTGTGTGGGACCCATCCCCCAGTGAGGATCAGTGTGCGTGGGATCCTTCCCCCCAGTTAGGGTCTGTTTGTGTGGGACACCCCCCCCCCAGTGAGGGTCCATTTGTGTGGGACCCATCCCCCACCCAGTGAGGGTCAGTTTGAGGGACCATCACCCATAGTGAGGGTCTTTGTATGTGTGGGACCCGTCCCCCACAGTGATGGTCCATGTGTGGGACCTTTCCCTCCAATGAGGGTCTGTGTGTGTGGGACTCCACCCCCCCCAGTGAGGGTCCGTGTGTGTGGGACCCCACCCCAGTGAGGGTCCGTGTGTGTGACCCGTCCCCTCCAGTAAGAGTCCGTGTGTGGAGGACCGAGCATTGAATAGATCCCCTCTCTCTCTCCCAGGTGACTGGTACTGGACGAGGCAGTTCCGAACCAGACCGAAACACCCTCAATACAACTTTAAAAGGCTGTTATGCCAAATGCCCACCAGGTTTGGAATCTTTCCTGACCCTGACACCCCTCCCTGTCTCTGTCACCCTGTCCGGTCCCCGACACCCCTCTCTGTCTCTGTAACCCCCTCTGGTTCCCTACACCCCTCCCTGTCTCTGTCACCCCTCCTGTCCCGACACCACTCCCCGTCACTGTAACCCCCTCCGGTCCCCGACACCCCTCCCTGTCTCTATTACCCCTCCGGTCCCCGACACCCCTCCCTATCACTGTAACCCCCTCAGGTCCCTGACACCCCTTCCCGTCTCTATAACCCCCTCCGATCCCCGACATCCCTCCCCGTCTCTGTCACCCCTCCGGTCCCCGACACCCCTCCCCATCTCTGTCACCCCCTCCCATACTTGTGCTGGGTTTAATTGTACTGATCTGTGATAAAAATCTCTATCGAACTGAAACGGTTCTGTTCCGTGACGTTATCGAGACAGAGATGAAAGTTTCAGAAAAAATATTGTTGAAGGAAGTAACTTAATGTGTGTAAAGCATAACTGTTCATTCAACAACAGAGAAGGGGGAGGGGGAAGGTTAGAGAGAGGGGAGAGGGTGTATAGAGGAGAGAGGGGCAGAGAGAGGTGGGGGAGAGGGGGGACCTGTGAGATCTAACTCCTTTCCTTGTCGACAGGGAAGTTCCTGGTGGCTCCGTGCCTCGAGGGATTTTTTCCCCAGTGTACCCTGTGCCCTGCAGGATCTCACTCTGAAACGTGGAACCTTGAAGCAAGTTGTTCGAGCTGTCGGGGTCCGTGTAGACAAGGTAGGGGTCTCCCCGCATCCCCGTCTCAGTCCCCCCTGTCCCACCACACTTACTCCCATCCCCTCTATCAATTCCCCCTCAATCAATGAATGATTACAGGATGTGGGGATATTTACAATCTCTCTCTCTCTCTCTCTCTCTCTCTCTCTCTCTGACTCACTCCCCTTCTCTCTCTGTCTCTCACCTTTGCTCCACCTCTCTCCCCCTCCCCTTCTCTCTCTCACCCCTTTCTCCTCTCTCTCACCCTCTCTCCTCCCTATCTCCCCTCCGCCCCTCTGTTCCCCTCTCCCCATCTCCCTCCCTCTGCCCCTCACCCCCCTCTCTTCCCCCTCTCACCCCTCTCTCCCCCACTCTCCCTCATCTTCTCTCTCCTCCCTCTCTCCCTGGAACAGACATGGGTCTGATCGAGATACAGCCCTGCACCAAGAATTCGAGGCGGAGATGCTCCTGTCGTTCTGGAACGTTCTGCAGGAATGGGATGCTTCCAGAAGATACAACGTGCACGCGATGTGACCCCCTGTCCAAATGTCCCCCTGGGGAAGGAGTCTCGAGACCAGGTGAGAGAGAGGGGGGGAGAGAGGGAGGAAGGAAGGAAAAAAAAGGGAGAGATGGGGGTAGACAAGGGGGAGAGAGGAGGCAGAGGGAGGGGGAGAGAGAGGGGAAGACAGGAGGGAGAGGGGGTTTTCTGGTTCAGTTCTAACCCACATCTCCTTCCAGGCGATCACTCGAGAGACACTCAGTGCCAGAAATGTCCAGAGGGAACCTTCTCAAACCACTCGTCCGTCTCAGACCAGTGTACCCCTCACAGAAAGTGAGTCTCACGCAATCAACTCTTTTCTGTATCCCCAACACCCCTCCCCGTCACTGTAAACCCCTCCGGTCCTAGACACCCCTTCCCGTCTCTGTAACCCCCTCCAGTCCCCGATTCCCCTCCATCTCTGTAACCCCCTCCAGTCGGAGACACCCCTTCCAGTCTCTGTAACCCCATCAGGTGCCAGACACCCCTCCCTGTCTCTGTCAACCCCTCCGGACCCGATACCCCTCCCTATCCCTGTAATCCCCTGTGGTCCATTGTTTGTGAAGAATTATGTGGGAAATTTTGTCTTAGTGTCACTGACCTTCTCTTCCCCCACTCTCTCCCCATCTCCCTCCCCCACTCTGCCCCTCCCTCCACCCTCTCTGCCCCTCCCTCCACCCTCTCACTTTCTTCCCTTTCTCCCCCTATCTCTCTCCCCCCTCTCTGTATCCCCGTCTCTGTATCACCCTCTCTCTTTCTCCCCTCTCTCCTCCTATCACTCCCTCCCCCTCTCTCTCTCCCCCTCTCTCTCTCTCCCCCTCTCTGTATCACTTTCTCTCTCTCTCCCCTCCCCCCTCTGCCCAGCTGTTCTTCCCAGGCGGATGTCCAATCCATCCCCGGTAACGCCACGTCGGATACAGTCTGTTTCACGCTCACAGACGGTCAGTCCCGGAGGGGTGACCGGAGGACGCTGACCGACTCGGGGCCCATGGCTGGTGAGGGCTAGTTCCCAGGCCGGACGGAGGGAGGGGACGAGGGAGGGGGGAGGAAGGGACCGCGGAGGTGGGACGAGAGGGCGATCCCGAGCCGCGCGGAATTGACCTTTTGAGGGAGGAGGTGTGGAGGGAGCACGGAGCTGTGAGGGAGCTCTGCAGGAAGGAGGGAGCTCCCCAAGGTCAGGGGAGAGGTCGAGCTGAGGGACAGAGAGTGCTCCCCAGGGATTTCCCCAAGGGCGGGGGTTGGGGGGGTGGAAGGGCCAGGAAGGATCTCTGAGTGGGAGAGAGTTTCCCAGGAGGACAGGACTCAGGTAAAACCTTCGTTCCCCTGCAGAGACCACATCAGTGCTCCTCTGGTTCCTTAGCATTGGGCTTGTCACGATTGCCATCAGTCTTACCCTCTGCCTCCTACGGGACTCTCGAAACATCGCAGCGCATCCCGTCGTCAAAAAAGGTCAGAGAAGGGGAGGGATGTTAGGGACCGGAGGCGTTTCCAAAGACTGGGAGGGGTGTAGGGGACAGGAAGGTTTACAGAGACTGGAAGGGGTGTTGGGGACCGGGGGGGGGGGGTGTTACAGAGACAGAGAGGGGTGTAGGGGTCTGGAGGGGGTTACAGAGACAGAAGGGTGTTGGGGACCGGAGGGGGAGTTACAGAGATGGGCAGGGATGTTGGGGGAACGGAGAGGGTTACAGAGATGGGGAGGGGCGTCAGGGACCGGAGGGGGTACAGAGAATGGGAGGGGTGGAGGGTACCGGAAGGGTTTACAGAGACTGGAAGGGGTTACATAGGCAGGGAGGGATGTCGGGGACTGGAGGGGGTTACAGAGACGGAAGGGTGTTGGAGACCGGAGGGGGGGGGGGGGAGATACAGAGACGGCAGGGGTGTTGGGGAATGGAGAGGGTTACAGAGATAGGGAGGGGTTTCATGGACCGGAGGGGTTTCCAGAGACAAGGAGGGGTGTAGGGGACCGGAAGGGTTTACAGAGACTGGGATGGGTACAGGGGCCGGAGGGGGTTACAGAGTCAGGGTGGGGTGCAGGGGACCTGGGGGGGGGAGGTTACAGAGACAGGGAGGGGTGTCGGGGTCTGGAGGGAGTTACAGAGAAAGGGAGGGGTGTCGGAGACTGGAAGGGGTTACAGAGACAGGGAGGGGTGTTCGGGACCGGAGGGGGGGTTACAGAGACAGGGAGGGGTGTTCGGGACCGGAGGGGGGGGGGGTTACAGAGACAGGGAGGTGTGTAGGGGACCGGAGGGGGTTTGAGAGAAATGTAGGGATGTCGGGGGTTACATGGATATCGTGAAGTTTCAGCGACCCTCTCTGATGTCTGCCTTTCTCTTTCTCTCCCCACTCCTCAGCGTTCCAGTCCTGTCTCCGAGACCCCGAGGTCAGTATCTCCCTGTCCACCTGACCCCCAGCGTGTTCGCCCTGCGCCGCCAACTCCTGGTTCCTCGCTGGTCGATGATTAACATCTCCCCTCGCTCTCCCTCCCCAGGAGCCATTGGAACCCGGTCCCCCGCCCGATCTCCGCGAGGATGCGGTCGACCAGCCTCCACTCCACCGGATCTCACTCCCTCTCCCGCGTCCCTCCCCGGAGGAAGATCCCCTCCAGGGCGACGCGACGGAGGGTCCTGTGCACAGAGGAGAGGCGGACAAGGGAGGTGGAATTGTCGGTAAGGACACCGGGGGAACCGCGTGTGGGATACGGAGTCTGGGAAACTGCGTGCGGGATGCGGAGACAGTGTCTTGTGACGAGATCGTCCTTTCTCTCCCTCCCACCCCCTCCCAGGTCCCGTCTTCATCTACAACCCCGCTCGCGTCTACATGGGCGTGATCGACCAGACCGAGGCGCCCCGCCCCGAGGGCCCCCGGAGGTGCCCGAGCCTCCCCTACCCCCGGCAGGAGGCCGGCGGCCCCGACCCTCGCCCTTTCCCGGTACAGGAGCACGGCAAAGAGAACCACCTCTCGCAGGAGGCGTCCGGCGACTCCCTCCCCGGACTGGGGAGGTGGGATCGGGCCGTGGGCTGGGGAGCAGAGGAGGCGGGCACATCCAAATCATTCTTTAACGTTCGAATCCAGCCCGCGTTCACCAGCTCGGCTCGCTCCGCGTGAAGTCCTTCTTCCCCTGTCACCCTCGAACCCGTGTCCTCTGGTCTGTGGGCAAAGCCAATGGAGATTGAAACCGTCCATCCCCCTCAAATCTACCCCGCGTTCTTCTATGCTGCAGGGAACTGGTTCGAACTCTCCCTGAAGTCTGGGCAACATCCTTTTAAATTAGGGGATAAATTCACGAACCTGTTTGACCTTTCCCTGTAACTCAGTCCCTGACATCCAGGCAACAGCCCAGTAAATTTTCAGTGGATAAAGTCCCAAACCTGTCGGACCTTTCCCTGTAATTCAGTACCTGACCTCCAAGGCAACGTCCCAGTAAATCTTCAGGGGATAAAGTCCTGAATCTGTTGAACCTTTCCCCCGTAACTCAGTCCCTGATGTTCGGCAACATCCCAGTAAATCTCTCTGCCCTCTTTCTGTCTAATCGAGATCTCTCCTGTCGTTAGGTGACCAAAGCTACACTGCATACTCCAGATATACAGGAAAAATATTTTGTTTCTACACAAATAAATAGTTTTGTACGAATAAAAGCCTTGGAAACTTTTTCTTATTTCTTTTTTTAAAGTTTATTTAAAATTTTACAAAATATAAGCATAAAATACACAAATAAAAAAACCCTAAATTACCCCCTATACCCCTCACCTCCCACCCTCCAATCCACTATCCCACCCCTTACTATCCACCCCCTTCCCCGCCGCTAAATATACACAAAGAGAAGTATTAAAACAAACAAATAAAGTGCATTAGGTTACAATACATCATTTCAACAATTCAAACAAAAATGTTAAAAAAATATTTACACATCTAAATTCATACATTTCAAGTATGGAATCCACATTTTTTCAAAAAAAAGAATGATTATTTCAAATTATATGTAATTTTATTATGCCACCTCTGTATACTCAACTCTGCATCATTTTTCCAAGTTTCCGCTATACACTTCCCAGCTACTGCCAAGCTGCAATCCAAGATTTATCCAAACTTGCTGCTAATGGATTCATATATCCTAATAAACACAAGCACGGATCCACATACAAATCTACTTGAAATAAATCCCCTCGCAAAAATTTTATAATCTTTCCCCAAAAGGGTCTGACCTTTGTACAATTCCACACAGAATGAACAGAAGTACCTATCTGATCTCCACACTGAAAACACAGATCAGTATCTCTAAAACCATACCTCTTTCACTTTTCAGGAGTTAAACATAACTGATGTAAAAAAATTATAATTAACTAAACTATAACGTACATTATCTAATTTTGTAACATTATGCAAACATAAATCTGACCACAGTTCCTCAGAAATAGAAGTAGATAACTCCTGTTCTCATTTATCTCTTATTCTCAATACACCTACCTTCTTCATTTTTACCTGTAACAATGAATACATTTCAGAAACAAACCCTTTCTTTCCCTTACTTCAATATTTTAAACTTCGATTGTATTGGTAATATCATTTCTCAACTGAAACTAACTTCTCCCTAAGCCTATCAAATGAAAGAAATTACCTGCCTCAAAACAATCTTCATTTGATACCAAAACCCTTTAAATCCCATTCCTTCAGATAGGATTGTGCATAGGAAAAGGAATCAAATGATTTTGATATAATGGAGATTTAATTGAACATACTTCTTTTGAATCTATAAGTTGGTTCCATTTACTCCATACTTTAAATGAGTTAAAACATATAACATATGTTTGTAAAAGCAATAAATTCCATTTATATATAAAATTAAGTATTGATCTTTCTTGTATCTGATCCGTTCCACATAAGCCCACATCAGTGGTTGATCAATATCAAACAGTCTACTAATAAATTTCAACTGCTCTGCCTGATAATAATTTTGAAAATGTGGTAATTGAAGGCCCCCAAATCATGTCCATTTCAACTTTTGCATCCATACTCAAGATAATTTACCTTCCATAAAAAAATGTATCATCTTATTTAATTCTTTAAAAAATTTCCCGGTATTGGAAATTGATTGAAACAAATACTGAATGCGTGGATATATATTCATTTTAATATAATTTACCTGACCAATTAAGTCAATGGTAGATCCTTCCATCAATTTAAGTAGACTCAATCTTATTTACATAGGTATATAATTTAAACTGTACAAATTCTTAAACTCCTTGTCAATAATCACACCATAAATATTTAATCTTCTCTGACCACTTAAATTTAATAATTTGCATACAATCTGAATAATCCTCATCAGATATAGGTTTTATATCTCACTTTTTATCCAATTTACTTTATATCCTGACAATGATCATAAAATTTTAACAAATCTTGTAAAGGTTTTAATGAATTCTTAGATTTAGATAAATATATCAACACATCATCTGCAAATAATTAATTTTATACTCTCATTGCCCAATCGTAATACCTGAATATTTATATTTTGTCTAATTGCCTGAGCTAAAGGTTCTATAACTAATGCAAATAAGGCTGGTAATAATGGACAGCCCTGTCTAGTTGATCTATACAAAGTAAATACTTGAGGAATCTGACCATTTGTCACTACCTGTGCAGAAGGATTCGTATGTAGAGCCTTAACCCAGCCAATAAAAGACGGTCCAAATTTAAATCTCTCAACACTTTAAATAAGAATTTCCACTCAACTCAATCAAAGGCTTTCTCAGCATCTGATGCTTATATATGATGGTTCTGATGGTTGATTAAGTTGCTGTCGTGACAGATTAATTATTGAAATAATTTAGTGATATTATCAGCTGATATCTACTTTTAATAAACCCTGCCTGATCCACATGCATCAATTTCAGTAAAAAATTAGCCAATCTATTTGCTATAACTTTTGCTACAATCTTATAGTCTACATTCAATAAAGATATAGGCCTATATGAACAACTTTCAATGGGTCTCTATCTTTCATTGGTATAACTGTTATCAATGCTCTCAAAAATTATTCAAGAAACAACCCAGTATCTGTAACCTGCTTCAATACATCCATGTGCACTGGAAACAAGAAATCATGAAATTCTTTATAAAATTCTACTGAAATCCATCCTCACCAGGTAATTTACCAATCGGCATAGCTTGTAATGCTCTTTTAATTCAAAATCCGTAATGAAGTATCTAACAATTTTACATCTTCCTTCTCCAAAGAAGATAAATTCAACTTAGACAAAAAAGTGTCAATCTGTTCAGTATCCACATTACCTTTAGATACATACAAATCTTGATAAAAGATTTCTTCATTAATCTCCTGTGGTTTATAAGTGACACCTGAATTTCCACGTATTGCATTAATTGTTTTAGGAGTTTGTTCAGTTTTCAACTGCCATGCCAATATTTTATGCGCTCTTTCCCCTATTCATAATACTGCTGTTTTCATCTCAAAAGCGATTCGCTTCATATTATAACGAAGTTTCAAATTAGATAACTGTATCTTATTATCTTCCGTTGCATTTTCCTGAAACTTTTTCTCTAAATCTGCAATCTCTTTCTCTAACTCTAAAAGTTAGAGTTGAAGTGAAAATTGCTTTTTCACTTTAGCCGTGTAACTGATAATTTGACCTTGCAAATATGCTTTCAAAGCATCTCACAATCTAAATTTACTTTGTACTGATCCCTCATTTATCTCCAGAAAAAGTTTAATCTGATCTCTTAAAAACAAAACAAATTCAGGTCATCTAAGTAACATCTCATTAAACCTCCAACAATAAGTTCTTTCATCTTTCTCAGCAATCTCACAAGAAATCAACAATAAAGAATGATCTGACAATATTCTACTTTATATTCTGCATAATCAACCCTTCCCTGTAGATGAGCTGAAACCAGGAAGAGATCTATTCCAGAAAATGAATCATGATGAGCAGAATAAAATGAATAATCCTTCTCGGTCGGATGAATACGTTGCATATATCAACCAAATTTAATTCCCCCATCACTTCTACCACCCTTTCGCTATCTTAGTTTTCTTAACAATTTTTGAGATTTATCCTGCAGTGGATCCAAAAGCAATTAAAGACCCCTCCTACCATTATATTCTCATTTGATTGGTTCAAATTTACAAAAGCATCAGTTACAAATTGTACGTTATCCTCATTCGGTATATACAAATTCAGTAAAATCTAAGTTTTGGAAACAATTTACAATTCATCTTCAAAATTCTTCAAGCATTTTCAAAAACAGATTCAAAAATAAAATGTACCCTCTCATGTACCAAAATCGCCACTCCCCTGGCCTTGGAATTAAAAGAAGATGCCAAAACATGTCCAATCCAATCTCTCTTCAATTTCAAATGTTCCTTTTCTGTCAGATGCGTCTCTTGTAGAAAAGCAATATCCAACTTCATCTTCTTAATGTATCCATGACCCGCTTCCTCTTTATCGGATGGTTCATCCCTTTAACATTAAATGTTGTAAAATTCAATTTACTCATTTTATCTTAACAAATAACTTTTAACACAACCAACCCACAAACACATGAAAGTTCCAGTTAAAAAAACCCTCTCCCTCGCTCTTTAACCTTAATCTAAATAAAATACAAATAAACCGTAAAGAAAAAAACAACAAAACTAAAAAAAGGAAGGAAAAAAACCACTCCCCCTCCTTTCCCCTCTTTAAGCCTCTCTAAAAAAGAAAGAAAAAAACCCCACAAAAGTGGTACCCCCCTCTACTGACCAAGTGGTCTAAACCACTAGTGGCAGATAACTTCAAAAGCTGTAGTGCCATCCACCCCCCCCCCACCCCAAGCTGATATTCATGTATCTCAATATTTCAGCCTAAATATTGAATCAATCCACTACCCCCACAACTCCACCAGATTGACCCTGAACACCAGTTGCAACAGTAGATAAATCCTCTTCTCCCTTCGGATCAAATGTTGATCTCGACCATTTCTCCTGTTACTCCCGTTCCCATTGCCATATGTTCGGAGAACCGTGCGGTTTTAATTATTTCTGCAACTCAGAACTATGAGAATTATTTGGCAAACAAATAGCGAAAGACAAAGCTTCAGCGTCATCATCAAAAAACTTAACCTGAAAGTCTCCGTAAAACACCTTCCACACATCAGGGTACCTAAAGCAAATCGGTAAACCCTTCTTCCATAACACAGCCTTAGCTGGGTTACATTCCATCCGACGTCGTATCATATCATTGACTTAAATCTGCATAGAAGAAAACCCTATGTGCTTGAATCATCATAGGGACCTGATTCTGCCGAGCTTTCTGAACTGCTAATCGTAAAATGAACTCATGATCTTGATATCTAATAAGAACTGCCCGTGGATATTGATCAGGAAAAGGTTTTTTCTTCGTAACGCCGTATGTGCTCTGTCCAGTTCCAATCCTTCTGGAAAGTATCTTTTCCACAATTCAGGAATCTATTTCCAAAAAAACTTCACCGGATCCGTTCTTTCAAAATCTTCTGGCAAACCCACTATTTTAACATTATTACGTCTACTTTGGTTTCCCAACGAGTCAATCTTCTGCAAAAATTCACACTTCTGAACATTCCATCTGTTAAACAATGTTCCAAGTAATCTATTCATTCATTATATCGATCTACAGTATTGGTACAATCATGAAATGCTCGTTTAATATCCTTAAATTTCTCCTTGACTACATCCACATCTCTTAAACATTTAACCACATCTTGCGTAATCATGCCACTTCACCTCTTAATTCAGTAACTGAAGCTTGCTTTCTTGAAAACCTTGAGTAACTTGAACAGCCATATTATCCATACGTCACAGAAACTCTTCTGAAACAGACAATGTGATATCTTCTTCCACCTGCACTGTTTTAAAGTTTGTAAAGTTGGAGATTTACTTCTGGAAGTTTTTACAAGTTTTGAAACATTTGAGTTCTTCTTCAGAATGTTCTTCCCCTTCCTCAGTTGGTAAGGCAGATGCTGCTGCCCGGCCTCCCAACTCCAGGTCAGCATCCCCTCCCACGCAGGCCCAACATGTTTGGGGCATCGGGAGAGGGTTGTCCCTGTCGTCGGGACCTTTGCGCATGCCCAGTATTGACTGACCCTGCGACGGAGGCCCGACATTTCCACTGTCGGGCTCGGCACGTCGGCAGTTAGTCCAATGTGCTCGAGACCTCGATCAGGTGTCAGGCCCCTGCTCGCAGAGGGCCCCGCATCCCCGGGAGCGCGCTCTGATCGCAAGCGTGACTCTCTCAGACAGAAGGCCAGCGGCGGCACCATCTTGCGTCAAGGGTGCTGGAGTTAAAGTTACCTTTGCCTGACTGGTCTTTGGAATCTTTGGCTGTTCAAAAATCGATCTCTGGGGATCCTTCAACGAGGTAGGTCTCAACTCCTCTGCCCTTTCTGCTCTTTTTAACTGTACCTTTTTTGAAGTTTGAATTTTAGTAATTTTCATTATGACTGTCAAAATTCTTAAAATCTTATAAAAACACTTAATATTCAAACAATTTTAAAATTCGGGTATTATTATTCAACTGGGGAGAGGTGGAATCTCACGTCAACTCCTTACGCCATCCTGCCACGTTTTCTGAGTTATTACCTTTGGTTGTTCAACATTCTCCCTGCCTAAGGGAAAATTCCGTTCCTCACCCTGGTGGCTTTTAACCTTCACAGATCTTTTCCCCGATGGGAAAATCTCTGTCACTGTGGATTGACCTGATATTCGTTCCCCTTAACTCAGTCCTGATGTCCGGGCAACAACCCAGTAAATCTTCAGGGGATAAAGTCCCAAACCTGTTGAACCTTTCCCTGTAACTCAGTCCCTGACGTCGGGCCTTGTCCAGTAAATCTTCAGGGGATGAAGTCCTGAACCTGTTGAACCTTTCCCTGTAACTCAGTCCCTGACATCCAGGCAACATCCCAGTAAATCTTCAGGGGATAAATTCCCGAACCTGTTGAACCTTTCCCTGTAACTCAATCCCTGACATCTGGGCAAAGTCTCGGGAGTGGGGAGAGGTGTTGTGGATGGTGTAGAAAGTTGTCGTAGGTTACAAAGGGATATGGTTGTCAATGGGATACAGACAGAATGGGGAGTTGGGGAGTGGGAAGAGAAGCTGCAGCTGGATTTAATCCTGATCAGGGTGAGAAGATTCATTCTAGAAGGACAAATCAGACGGCTGAGTCCAGGGTTAATGAGTGTGGACGAACAGATGGACCTGGGGATCCTTGTCCGGTAACAAGATCCCCTGGACCGAACGTGATGCTCCAAGTCGAGGTCTTACCAGGGATCTGTGGAGCGGCAACATGAACCCCTCGACATACGAACATGACAGCCCACAGCCCCACGATGGGTGTCTCTTGTGGGCTGTTTGGACTAGGGGCCAGGAAGGGAGTTACAGAGATGGAGGGGTCTAGGGGACCAGAGGGGGTTACAGAGATAGGGAGGGTGTGTAAGGGACCGGAGGTGGGTTACAGAGACGGGAGGGATATAGGGGACCGGAAGGGGTTAGAGAGACGGGGGAGGGGTGTAGTGGACCGGAGGGGGTGACAGAGACAGGGAGAATGATGGGCACTGGAGGGGGTTACAGAGATGGGGAGGAGGGTTAAAGAGACAGGGAGAGATATAGGGGACTGAAGGGGAGTTAAAGAGACAGGGAAAGATGTACGGGACCGTAGGGGGTTACAGAAACAGGGAGGGATGTAGGGGTCCGGAGGGGTTACGGAGATAGGGAGGGGTGTCGGGGACCGGAGGGGCTTACAGAGACATGGAGGGGTGTCAGGGACTGGAGGGGGTTACAGAAATAGGGAGGGGTGTTGGGGACCGGAGGGGCTTACAGAGACATGGAGGGGTGTCAGGGACTGGAGGGGGTTACAGAAATGGGGAGGGGCTGTAGGGGACCGGAGGGAGTTACAGAGACATAGGTCTGTTGGGGACCGGAGGGGGGTGACAGCGATGGGTGTTAGAGACTGGAGGGTGTTTACAGAGATGGGGAGGGGTGTAGAGGACTGGAGGGGGTTAAAGATGGCAGGGAGAGATATAGGGGACCAGAGGGAGTTATGGAGACAGGGAGGGGTTTCGGGGACCAGAGTCGGTTACAGAGACGGGGAGGGGTATAGGGGACTGGAGGGGGGGTTAAAGAGACAGGGAGAGATATAGGGGACCAGAGGGAGTTATGGAGACAGGGAGGGGTTTTGGATTCTGAGACGGGGAGGGTGTAGGGGACCGGAGGGGTTACAGAGACAGGGAGGGGTGTCGGGGACTGGAGGGGGTTACAGAGATAGGGAGGGGTACAAGGGACCGGAGGTGGGTTAAAGAGACAGGCAGGGATATAGGGGACCGGAAGGTGATAGAGAGTCGGGGAGGGATGTAGTGGACTGGAGGGGGTTACAGAGACAGGGAGGGATGTTGGGCACCGGAGGGGGTTACAGAGATGGGGAGGGGTGTAGGAGACCGGAGGGGGTTAAAGAGACAGGGAGAGATATAGGGGACCGTAGGGAGTTACTAAGACAGGGAGGGATGTAGGGGACCGGAGGGGGTTACGGAGATAGGGAGGGGTGTCGGGGACCGGAGGGGCTTACAGAGACACGGAGGGGTGTCAGGACTGGAGGGGGTTACTGAAATGGGGACGGCTGTAGGGGACTGGAGGGAGTTACAGAGACATAGGTGTGTAGGGGACCGAAGGGATTACAGAGACGGGGAGTGGTGTTGGGGACTGGAGGGGGGTGACAGAGATGAGAGGGGTGTCGGAGACTGGAGGGTGGTTACAGAAATGAGGAGGGGTTAAAGAGACAGGGTGAGATATTAGGGGACCGGAGGGAGATATGGAGACAGGGAGGGGTTTCGGGGACCGGAGGGGGTTACAGAGACGGGGAGGGGTGTAGGGGACTGGAGGGGGTTAAAGAGACAGGGAGGGGTGTAGGGGATCGGAGGGGCTTACAGAGACAGAGAGGGGTGTAGGGGACCAGAAGGGGTTACAGAGTCTAGGAGGGGTGTAGGGGATCTGAGGGGCTTACAGAGACTGGGTGGGATGTGGGGACTGGAGCTGGTTACGAGGAGGTGGGTCCGGGAGCGGAGCGGGTGAAGGAGGTTTGGTCGGGGATGGGTTAAGTGTTGATGGGAGTGTTGGAGTTGACAAGTTCCTGTTCCCGCCTCCTCTCTCTCAGTGAAACCGGCCTCTCAGCCTGTGGTCTAAAGAGAGGCCCTTGTTCTGGGTCTTAGAGTGGGGAGTGAGTAGGGGAAAGAGAGGGAGGGAGAGAGGGGGAGAGGGGGGAGAGGGAGACAGAGGGGGGGGTGAGTGGGGGAAAGAGAGAGGGAGGGAGAGAGGGGGAGGAGAGAGGGGGAGGGAGGGAGGGGAGAGGGGGAGGGAGGGAGGGGGAAGAGGGGGAGGGAGGGAGGGGGAGGGAGGGAGGGGGAGAGGGGGAGGGAGGGAGGGAGGAGAGGGGGAGGGGGAGAGGGCAAGGAAGGGAGGGAGGGAGGGGGAGAGGGGGAGGGAGGGGGAGGGGGAGAGGGGGAGGGAGGGGGGGAGGGGGAGAGGGGGAGGGAGGGGGAGAGGGGGAGGGAGGGAGGGGGGAGAGGGGGAGGGAGAGAGTGGGGGAAAGAGAGGAGGAGAGAGATTGGGGAGGGACATTGGGGTAGGGATATTGGGGGAGGGAGCGGGGGAGGGACATTGGGGAGGGAGCAGGGAGAGGGAGGGAGGGTGTGAGGGGGAGAGAGGGGGGAGAGAGGGAGGGGGGAGAGGGGAGGGAGAGAGTGGGGGAAAGAGAGAGAGGAGAGAGATTGGGGAGGGACATTGGGGGAGGGACATTGGGGAGGGAGCGGGGGAGGGACATTGGGGAGGGAGCAGGGAGAGGGAGGGAGGGTGTGAGGGGGAGAGAGGGAGACAGGGTGGGGGAAAGAGAGGGAGGGAGGGAGGGAGGGCGGGAGAGAGAGAGACAGGGTGGGGGAGAGACGGGAGGGAGAGGGGTAGACCTGGGGGGAGAGGGAGGGAGAGAGGGGCATTGTGGTGGCCATTTTGACAGGCACTTCAACCCTCCCCTGCATTGATGTCTCTGCCCACCCACTCGGGGGACAGGATCGGTACATCTCCTGATGATGGGACGATCGAGGCGACCAGCACGGCAAGGTAAGTGTACCGGGCTCGCCTCACTCAAAATGGCTGACGGCCCCCCAGCAACGATTCCCTCCCGCCACACTCAAGATGGCTGACCGGCCTCTGGCAGTGATTCTCTCCTTCTCACTCAAGATGGCCCACTGGCCCTCAGCAACAATTCCCTCTGACTCGCCTAAGATGCCCTGGTCACAATTCCCCCCACTCCGCCTTGCTCAAGATGGCCAACTGGCCCCTGGCAATGATTCCCTCCTCCTCGCTCAAGATGACCAAATGACCCCCACCCACCTACCTCACTCAAGATGGCCGACTGACAAGGTGAGAACCTGCTTCGGCCTAAGATGGCCGTCATTGAGAGCGAAGGCCTTCTCCTTAACCAGGCAAAACCAGCCCTCTCGTCGTCTCCTCCCTTCCTCCCCCTAACACTCTCCAACCATCTACCCCCCACACAGCTGGGAGGACCAATCGATCGCTGCCTTTGACTTGGCCCCCAGCTCCCCGAGGCCTGGCCTTCAGGGGGATCTCAGCTCTAGCCTGCGATGGAGAATAACTCAGGAGCATCAGAGCCTACGAGAGAAAGCTCCTGGGCTTCCAGGAGGCTCAGCAGAGGCAGGCTCTGCTTGTGCAGAGGCTGCAGGCCAAGGTAGGCTGGGGTAGGCCTGGATAGGCTTGAGTAGGCCAAGGTAGGCCTGTGTAGGCTTGAGTGGGCCAGGGCAGGTCTCGATAAGTTTGAGTAGGCCATGATGGGTCTACTTAATCATAGTGCCAAAGAGAGTCCATGGTATGAGAGGGTTGGCCAAGGTAGTCTGAGGGAGGCTGGGGTGAGCCAAAGTAGGGCATAGATGTGTGTGAGAAACAGAAGTACCTAGCCCGAATTTGCTCGAGACAAAAATTGAGAACAAAGAACTTTTATTATACAACAATGCAAAGTTGGGTGCTTCCCTTACCCTGGGAATACACACAGATACTGAGGCAGACCCAACTTTTATACATTTCATTTCAGTACAGAGATACCTTCCCCCTAACGTTCTTCTGCCTCCTGGATTGGTTTAGCATTAGGTAATTCCGCCCACGTGGATTCTAACTTCTTATCAGTTTATGTGCCTTCCTGCAAACTTGTTAGCCAGGAAATATCATGTCTTTGTTCTTTACTCATTAATCAATCCCAAGACTTGCTAAAGCTATTTACTTGCTATCCTGTTTTGAAGATCCTTATTTTATTATACTTTTATAACCCTTCCTAACCTTTTTCTCCCATTCCAGCATCCCTTCACCCTGATTTAACCCATACTTCATTTCTAATGAGCACTTGCTTGACTCCTCACATTCCAGTATCCCTTCACCTTAAGTTAACCCATAATACTTCATTTTTAATTAGCACTTGCTTGACTCCTCACATTCCAGTATCCTTCACCTTAAGTTAACCCATAATACTTCATTCTTAATTAGCACTTGCTTGACTCCTCACATTCCAGTATCCCTTACAATCCACCCTTTTTCTTTAGCTACGCTTAGTAAATCCCCATCGGTAGTGTTCTGTTAAGCTTGGTCCTTTTCCAGTGAGTGAGTAAACGAACTGCGGCCTCAGCATCATCGACGGAGTTTGGGAAGCATACATCATTTGGGTTGTAGTGACCTGCCGAAGGGCCCGTTGAATTAAACACTGAACACAAGTCTTTAGGCAGGGGAGCACCATAATGGCCAGAATAGCGAGTCCAGCTGCTATAAGGGCTGTGGGTATCAGACTCCAGTTACCAATAAAAGTCTAGTTCATCCCACACCGGACCAAGGTTGCCCCGTCTGAACCTGGGCATGGGAAGATTTTCGAACTCCTGAAGAAGTGTCTTTAACCGCCTGACCATTGTGAGCATTGTCCTTAACCAGTCTTTCACAAACGTTGCCTTCAGCAGCCAACGAGTAATCGAGAGCCAGGTGGTTTTGTTGAACTGTGGCTCGTATCTGTCGTTTTTCTTCAGCCCTAAATTCAGGGCCATTGCTATCTGTTCGGCGATGATCTCCAAGGCTGCCTGGAGTCTGATTAAACGATTTAAATGCCAAGTAGCTTTAGTATTCTGGAGCAGCTTACTTCGTTTACAGCTGGAACTCCCCTTACAGTGTGGTTTTTTTTTAACATTCAGAATGTCTGTGTGGACCCAAAGGATGCTTTACAGGAGATCAAGTTGGGGAGGGGTGTTTCTTGTCACTTAACCTGTGAGTTGCAGCTTGTCTGCGAACATTAGCATTAAGTATCACTGAGCCTGTGAGTTGCAGCCTGTCTGTGAACATTAGCATATGTATTAACTCTATCTCTGCCACATGTACAATCCTGACTACCATTCTGTCTGTCTTTGTCCCACCATCTCCTTTGTGCTATCCCTTTAAAACTCCTCTCTTTAATACCTGTAGAGGCCAAAATACAAATCAAATCTACTCCTCTAGAGCCCGTTCTGTTCCCTGGTCCATGTTGGGATCCTATATTAACTCATACCCCACTATGACTATATTTTATATCTATGCCCTGTCTACATTCTAAAAGTAAATAATTTTCACCTCTGCTGCCCCTATTCCAGGAGGACTTAATACATCGTGAGTAATTTAGGGATGTCCCAAAAACGGGAACCAACAAGTAAACAATACAGTAAATGGTAAAAATAACATTACAGCACTTTTTCCTGGCGTAGTGTAACTTTCAGATCAGAAGGATGAAGGACAGCACACCCGGTGGAGGGTAGATTATCAATGTCTTTAGTCCGTGGATCAGCAGCTTGTTTAATTCGTTGTATTTGAGCCCACCCCTTTTCTTTCGTTCGCACTGAAGTGTCTGTAATCAAAAGTACACAATAGGGGCCATCCCAGACAGGTTTTAGTTGGTGATCTTGCCATGCTTTTACATATACCCAATCACCAGGTTTAATAGAATGAATAGGATACTCCAGGGGTGGGCAGTAACAGCTGCATGTCTATTTTGTCCGTGAGCGCAGCCTGTTTGGCAGCTGCATCTGCCTGTCTGTTCCCCTGTTCTTCAGGACTGTCACCACTTTGATGACTTCGTACATGAACTACAGCTATTTCCTCAGGTAATGTAAGAGCATCTAGAGATTGGACAATAAAGTTTTCGTGGATCAACTTTTGTCCTTTTCCAGTTATCATTCCCCGCTCTTTCCAGATCTCCCCAAGGTGTGCACTACACCAAAGCATACACTGAGTCTGTGTAGATCGTGCTCACCTTGTTCTCTAGACCCTGGAGAGCTCTACAGAGGGCATACAATTCACAAGATTGTGCTGACCAATGACCGGGAAGGTGACCGGCTTCAATCACCACTCCTTCTTTCCCATCCACTACACTATACCCGCTATAGTGAGTGCCATCAATGCAACGAGAAGATCCATCAATAAACCACCTTTCACCCTCCTGTAAAGGCTCATCACTTAAATCCTCTCTAATTTTGGTCTGTAAATCTATTACCTCTAAACATACATGCTCTAACTCATTTATGGTATTGTCAGAATTTGGAGAAACCAAGAAAGCTGCTGGATTGTGTTCTTTATTCGTAATCAGGTCAAATCATCCCTATTCATTAGGATCGCTTCATATTTAAAAATTCTAGAGTCTGTGAGTCACCTTCTAGCACGTTATAAGAGAATATTGCGGACTGTGTGAGGGGTGTGAACTATCATCGGGGGCACCAAACATAATCTTTCGTCCTTCCTCATCTAAAATAGCAGTGGCTGCGATGGCTTGCACACACTCTGGCCAACCACGACAAACAGGGTCTAAAACTTTTGACAGAAAAGCAACTGGCTGTCTACAGCCTGCCTCTCTTGTGTTAGTACTCTGGTGGCTACACCTCCTTTTCGTATTGGTATATAGGTCAAATGGCTTATTTAGGTTGGGTAAAGCCAACACTGGGGCACTAATAAGGCACTGTTTCACCAAGTTAAAATCTTTAATCTCTTCCTCTGTCCAGACAACATTTCGCCCCTTAGAATCGTGAGTTTATCATAGAGAAATCTGACCAGGCTAGAATAATTTTCAATCCAGATTCTACAGTATCCCACTAAACCAAGGAATTTCCTAAGTTCTTGGGCATTCTTGGGAGGGGGGATCTGTAGAATACCACGTATCCTCTCTGGACTTATTTTCCTAGTTCCCTGACTTACCAGATGACCTAAGTATTTAACTTCTGATTGAACAAATTGTAATTTGGATTCGCCCACCCTGAGACCCTTATTCTCCAGAAAATTCAAAAGTTCAACAGTATACTGTGTAGCTAATTCATACGTTTTTCCCGTAATTAACAAATCATCAACATATTGTATCAACTGACAATTCTCTCTCTCCGAGGTGCCTCATCTAGTATTTGTTCTAAGACCTGACCGAATAAATTTGGTGATTCTGTAAAGCCCTGGGGAAGGACCGTCCACCGATATTGATTCTTGCATCCAGTAAAAGGATTTTCCCATTCAAAGGCAAACATGTCTCTGCTCTCTGTTGCTTACGGACAGGTCCAGAAAGCATCTTTGAGGTCAATCACGCTAAACCATTTACTATGTGGATCGATTTTACCCATTATTGTATAGGGATTAGATACAACCGGGTGACAGGTGAGAATAATTTTGTTCAGCTCCCTCAAATCCTGCACTAATCGATAGATACCGTCTGGTTTTTGGACAGGTAAAATTGGGGTATTAAAAGGTGACATACAAGGTTCGAGTATACCATCTTTCACCAACTGATCAATTACTGGCTGCAGCCTCTTTCGGCCAGCCATAGGAATTGGATACTGTTTTCGTCTAATTACTTTTTTTTTAATTTTTATTTTTCACACCATAAACCACATTGACCATGATACATACATTTTCCTTTTCAAATATATACAGTGTCATTTTCTCCCCCCCCCCTCCTCCCATCCCACCCTCCCTACCTCTCCCCCCATCCATTTAAAGTACAAAATCTAAGATACATTAAACCAGTCAAAAATGTTTTCATTCAGTAAAAATAAACAAGAATTCCACTGAGTCAATTCTTTTCATTTCCTTCTCCTTTCGTTAATTAGATAGTGAATGTCCCCGGTAGGTTTTCTCTATTGTGTTTCATGTAAGGCTGCCATATTTGTTCAAATATTTCAATATTATTTCTTAAACTATATGTTATTTTTTCTAATGGAATACATTAATTCATTTCTATATACCAATTTCCAGGTTGACATAATATATTTTTTTGCTACAGCTAGAGCTATCTTAACAAATCTTTTTTGTGCACCATCCAAATCAATTCCAATTTCTTTGTTTTTTATGTTACTTAGAAGGAAGATCTCTGGATTTTTTGGTATATTGTTTTCTGTAATTTTATTTAATATCTGGTTTAGATCTTCCCAAAATTTTTCTACTTTCTCACATGTCCAGATTGCATGAATTGTTGTTCCCATTTTTTTTACATCGAAAACATCTGTCAGATACTGTTGGGTCCCATTTATTTAACTTTTGAGGTGTAATGTATAACCTGTGTATCCAGTTATATTGTATCATACGTAACCTCATATTTATTGTATTTCTCATCGTTCCAGAACATAACTTCTCCATGTTTCCTTTTTTATCTTTATATTTAAATCTTGTTCCCATTTTTGTTTAGTTTTACCATTTGTTTCCTCATTCTCCTTTTCTTGCAGTTTAATATACATATTTGTTATAAATTTTTTGATTATCATTGTATCTGTAATCACATATTCAAAGTTACTTCCCTCTGATAACCTCAGACTACTTCCTAATTTGTCCTTCAAGTAGGATCTCAATTGGTAATATGCCAACACTGTATCTTGAGTTATATTATATTTATCCTTCATTTGTTCAAAGGATAATAATCTATTTCCTGAAAAACAATTTTCTATTCTTTTGATCCCTTTTTCTCCCATTCTCTAAAGGAAAGGTTATCTATTGTAAAAGGGAGTAACTTATTTTGCGTCAATATTAGTTTTGGTAATTGGTAGTTTGTTTTATTCCTTTCTGCATGAATCTTTTTCCAAATATTGAGTAGATGATGTAATACTGGAGAACTCCTACGTTGTACCAATTTTTCATCCCATTTATATAATATGTGTTCAGGTATCTTTTCCCCTATTTTATCTAGTTCTAATCTAGTCCAATCTGGCTTTTCCCTTGTTTGATAAAAATCTGATAGGTATCTTAAATGTGCGGCTCTATAATAATTTTTAAAGTTTGGCAGTTGTAAGCCTCCTTTTTTCTACCATTCTGTTAATTTATCTAGTGCTATCCTCGGTTTCCCCCGTCTAATTACTTGTTCAGAATCTTTTAAAGTATCTTTTCATCAGTTAGTTTCTGGCTTATTATGTCTAGGTTCCTGCTCTCTGGAAATGAATCAAAGGGTTCTGCCCTTCTTCCGAGGGTCTCACACTGCTCTGAATTAAAGTCGCCTCTCTCTCTTGTCAATAGAGGTGGTAATCGAGTACTTTGTGATGGGTCATCATACCACCCCTACTTTCTTCTCCTTTCTTTAGCTGTGGGGGAGGAGGGGAAGGTGCAGAAGGGTAGAGCATAAGAGGTGGGGGGGGAAAGATAGGAGCGGCATAGGAGGAGCATAAGGTGGAGGAAGGGAATGTAACACATCCCATCCTTGTGTTTCGGGACAAAAGGTTCCTTATCTTTCTTGTCCTTGCATTCCTTTTCATTCAAAACCAGTTGATCAAACGATCCCCTGAGCCAGCAGGCTGCATATTCTCTGCTCTCAATATTATCTCTTTGATTTTGATAGAGCCAGATGTTCAATGCCTGACACATCCAGTCCTCATCGGATCCGAACTTTGGCCAATATACCGAATTCCCTTTTATTGGGTTTTTTAACCCATTCCAGACAGCAATACCTGACCATGGTCTGTTTGTCTTTCCCACGGGTTTTCCCCGCACCCCAATCAGATAGCATTAATCCTAACGGACTTTGCTTAGTTATCTGATTGTCCCATCCTTCCTTAGGACTATTTCCCTTGCTACTCACACCTCCCATACTAACAGGTAAGTAAAATTCCTCTTACCGGGATCCAGTAGCTATTCCTAGCGCGCTTCCTTAACGTCCTCTCGTTGTTTGTTCTCAATGCCTCTTCTCGGATATCACTCGCTTCGTCCACTGACAAGTCACCCGCCGTCCGTGAGTCCAGCTGAATCAGCCAGGGTGCACCTACCCTTGTCTTCCGGCACTCTGTCAGTGGAGGAGTGGGATCCTGGACGAGTCGCCAATTGTGAGAAACAGAAGTACCTATCCCGGAATTTGCTCGAGACAAAAATTGAGAACAAAGAACTTTTATTATACAACAATGCAAAGTTGGGTGCTTCCCCTTACCCTGGGAATACACACAGATACTGAGGCAGACCCAACTTTTATACATTTCATTTCTGTACAGAGATACCTTCCCCCTAACATCTTCTGCCTCCTGGATTAGTTTAGCATTAGGTAATTCCGCCACGTGGATTCTAACTTCTTATCAGTTTATGTGCCTTCCTGCAAACTTGTTAGCCAGGAAATATCATGTCTTTGTTCTTTACTCATTAATCAATCCCCAAGACTTGCTAAAGCTATTTACTTGCTATCCTGTTTTGAAGATCCTTATTTTATTATACTTTTATAACCCTTCTTAACCCTTTCTCCCATTCCAGCATCCCTTCACCCTGATTTAACCCATAATACTTCATTTCTAATTAGCACTTGCTTGACTCCTCACATTCCAGTATCCCTTACATGTGGGTAGGCCAGGAGAGCCCTGGAGAGACCTTGGTAGGCCAGGGTAGACCGAGGGAGGCTAATGCCAGTTGAGGTAGACAGGTGCAGGCCCAGGAGGTTTGGCATGGAGATACCAGGCCGAGGGGTGGTGGGTAGGAGATGTTGACTGGCCACCATGGGCCTGGGCAAGGAGGCTAAGGTTCGATCGGAGGCAGGTGAGTGGGACGAGGCGGAAAGGTGACTTGGGACAGTATCGAAGGGTTGAGGGGCCTGGCTTCTGCGGCAGAATGTCCTATGGTTCTAAGCAGAGGTGGAGGGAGGCCGGGGATGGCTGATGTAGGCCCAGGTAGGGACTGGATGGACCCGGGTATGGGAGGGAGGCTTAGGTGGGCCGGGGTAGGCGTGGGATAGGCCTGTGTACAAGGTGGAGGACGTCCTCAGGGCAGAGAGGAGGTGGGTCTGGGCAGTGTCGAAAGAATCTGTGGCTGAATCCGTCCCCCTCTCACCCCCTCTCCTCTTCTCACCACCCTCACTCCCCCTCTCTATTCCCCTCCCCCTCTCTCTCCCCCTCCCTCTCTCTCTTCCTCTCTCTCTCCACTCTTTTTCCCCTCTCTCCCTTCTCTCTCCCCATTCCCTACTGTCACCCTCTCTCTCCCCCTCACTTCCCCTCTCTCTACCCTCTCTCTCCCCCTCCCCTCTCCCCCTTTCTCTCCTCCTTCCACCCTCTCCCCCTTCACCATTGCCCTCTCTCTCCCCTCCACTTCCCCCCTCCACTACCCCCCTCCCCCCATCTCTCTCCCCCTCTCCCCACTCAGGTTGTTCAGTACAAGACGCGATGTGGAAATCTCGAGAAACAGCTTTTGGACAAAGAGGAGGCTTATCGACATTTGGAGGTGAGAGAGGGAGAGAGTGGGAGAAAGAGAGAGTAACAGGAGAAAGGGAGAGAGGAAGGAAGAGAGAGTGAGAGAGGAGAGACAGAGAGAGTAGGAGAGAGTGATAGAGAGTAAGAGAGAGAGAAAGTGAGAGAGAGAGAGAAAGAGTGAGGTGGAGAGAGAGAGTGAAAGTGAGTGAATGAATGAAAGAGATTGAGAAAAAGAGATAGAAAGAGGGATAGAGAAAGAGTGAAAGAGAGAGAGTGAGTGAAAGCGAGAGAGGGAGAGATAGAGAAAGAGATAGAGAAAGAGAGTGAAAGAGATGGAGAGCAGTTCAATGCCCTCTACCCCCACCTCATGATAGACTGGAGAGCGATGCGCAGAGTGGCCTCAAGAGCTGGACAACCACCACCTGACTGGGAGCGGCCGTCCGCCGTCGTCCCTGGAGAAGGCACACAAGATGGCGGCCGCAGGGAGGGGGGGTTTGGCCGACCGATGTGCCTCCCTCACTCTTGCCTGCCTCTCTTGGATCCCCCCATCCCGAAATCCACCTTCTCTCCCCACCACTCCCATGCACTCCGGCAGATCTCGCAGACCATGAAGTTCCGGCACAGCGAGGGCGATCCGGCACAGCGAGGGCGACCAGGCCGAACAGCTGGAGAACGCATTGATCCGCCTGGAAGAGGAGCAGAGAAGGTGAGGACTTCCCGCCACCCACCCACCGGCCCTGTCTGTACCCATCCCCTGACACAGAATCGTCCCCGAATCTGTTGAACCTTTCTCTGTAACTCAGTCCCTGACGTCTGGGCAACATCCCAGTAAATCCTAGTAAATCTTCATGGGCACAGGGACCGACAGGGTGAACGGTGGAGAACGGAGAGAGCTCGGGGTACGGGGACCAACATGGTGAACGGTGGGGAATGGAGAGACCTTGGGGTACAGGACCGACACAGTGAACAGTGGGGAATGGAGAGACCTCAGGGTATGGGGACTGACACGGTCAATGGTGGGGAACGGGGACTGACACGGTGAACGGTGGGTAGAGGTGGGGGCGGAGGGGGGTGGGGTTGACGTCTGTGACCTCTGAGCCTTCACCCTTCCCTGGCAGGTGCACCAGTTTAGCGGAGATCAACGCCCTTCTCCGCGACCAGCTGAACCAATCAAATGCGGCGAACCAGGTGCTCAGCGTCGATCTCCGTAAGCTGACAGAGGATTGGACATTGGCTCGGGAAGAGCTGGAGATGAAGGAGTCTGACTGGAGGAGAGAGGAGAAGGTGAGGGGGAGAGAGGGAGGATGGGAGAGAGGCGGGGTGGGGGGAGAGACGGTGGACAGAGGGGCAGAGAGTGAGGGGGAGGGTGGAGAGAGAGTGTGGGGATAGAGAGGGGGAGAATTGAGAGAGGAGGGTAGGGGAAGAGGGGAAGAGAGAAGGAGAAGGGCTGTGTTGGCAATAACCCCATCTTTCATCCTCTCCCCTCCCCCTCTATTTCCCCTCTCTCCCTCTTCTCCCTCCCCCCCCTCCCTCTCACTCTCCCCTCCCCCCGCATCTTTCACCCTCCCATGGACAGATCTACAACAAACACGTGTCCAAGGAGAGAATCCGAATGCTCTCACTGTGGAAAGCGACCGTCTCCCTCCGACAACATTTCATCCAACTAAAGAGTGCCACTGACAGGTGGGTCCCCTCTGTCACGCCCCCCTCCCCTCTCTATCTCTCTCCCCCCTCCCCCCCTCTGTCTCTCCCCCCTCACCCGCTCCCCTTACACCCTCCCTCCCCATCCTTCCTAGGGCAAGGCGCATGCCATGTGGGATAGGGAGCTTTCGCAACAGCACAGCTGCTGGGAGCCCGGCCCCGCCATTGTATCCTGCTGTCCTGTTCCTGAGGGGGTCTCTTCCTTTGGGAAATGGGATTGTTGAGTCATGACACTCCCCTCCCTCTCTCCTCTCCCTCTCCCCCTGTTTCTCTCCCTCCCCCTCTCTACCCCACTGTCTACCCCCTCTCACGCCCTCTCTCTATCCCTCTTTCCCCACCTCTCTCCTCTCTTCCCCTCTCACCTCGTCTCTCCCCTCTCCCTCACTCTCCCCCTCTCTCCCGCTCTCTCTCCCCCTCTCTCACTCTCTCCCCATCTCTTGCCCTTCTCTGCCCCCCCTCTCCCTACCTCTCTCCCCCCTCCCTCCCTCCCTCTCCCCATCTCTCCCGCTCTCTCTCCCCTCTCTCTCCCCCCTCTCTCCCCCCCTCTCTCCCCCCCTCTCTCCCCCCCTCTCCCCCCCTCTCTCCCCCCCCTCTCTCCCCCCCTCTCTCCCCCCTCTCTCTCTCTACCTGCCCTTCTACCCGCAGGACCTTGCTCAGGGACGTGTCGATCTGACCCGATTGACTAACACACTGCACTCAGCCGTCCTCAGCCTGGGGTCCACTTTCCCACTGCGGACCTGGATTCCCGGGATCGGATGCGGAGAAGGCTGGAAAACCTGGAGCAGGAGCTCAAGGCAAAGGATCAGGAAACTCAACAGATCCGTGTGGAAGGGCATGCGCAGAGAGCAGAGCTGCAGGCCAGGTACGGGGGGCTGAAGGCGGTCTGTTGGGCTATCCCCTCCACCTCTCTGTCCCTCTCTCGCCTCTCTCGTCACCCCGCTCCCACTCCCCCTCTGTCTCGCCCTCACTCTCCCCAGTTTCCCCCTCTCTTCTCTCTGACTTTCTTTCCCCCGCTCCATCCCCCTCTGTCCCCCTTCTCTCACTGGGATACAGTACATGTGGTGTCAGTTTTGTTGCTGTGTAACACAGAGGTACAATACTAGTGGAGGTGGGTCTGTCATTGTGTAACACTGGGGTACAGTAGTAGTGGGGACAGGTCAGTCGTTGTGTAACACTGGGGTATAGTTCTGGTGGGGATGGGTCTGTCGCTGTTTAACACCAGGGACAGGATTGGTGGGGACGGGTCGGTCACTGTAACACTGGGGTACAGTACTGGTGGGAACAGGCCTGTCACTGTGTAACATCGGGGTAGAGTACTGGTGGGGACGGGTCTACCACTTTATAACATTGGGGTATAGTACTGGTGAGGATAGGTCTCTCTCTGTAACACTGGGGTACAGTACTGGTGGGGATGGGCCTGCCACTGTATAACACTGGGGTACAGTACTGGTGGGGATGGGTCTGACACTATAACACTGGGGTATAATACTGGTTCAGACGGGTCAATCGCTGTGCAACACCGGGGTACAGTACTGGTGGTGACGGCTCTGTCCCTGTGTAACACCGGGGTACAGTACTGGTGGGGACGGGTGAGTCCCTGAAACAGCGGGGTACATTACAGGTGGGGATAGGTCTGTCCCTGTGTAATATCTGGGTACAGTACTTTTTGAGACGGGTCTGTTCCTGTGTAACACTGGTTACAGTATTGCGGGGGACTGGTCTGTCCCTGTGTAACATCGGGTACAATACTGGTGGGGACGGGTCTGTTAATATGTAAAACTGGGGTACTGTTATGGTGGGGACGGGTCTGTGGCTGTGTAACACTGTGGTACAGTACTGATCAGGACGGATTTGTACCTTTGTAACATTGGGGTACAGTACTGGTGGGGACGTGTCTGTCCATGTGTAACACCGGTGTAAAGTACTGGAGGGGGATGTGTCTGTCCCTATGTAACATCGGGTACAGTACTAGTGGGGTTGGGTCTGTTAATATGTAACACTGGGAAACCTTAATGGTGGGGATGGGTCTCTCCTTGCGTAACCCTGTGGTACAGTACTGGTGGGGATGGGTCTATCGTTGTGTAACACCGGGGTACAGAATTGGTGGGACGGTACTGTCCCTGTGTAACACCAGGGTACAGTACTGGTGGGGATAGGTCTGTCACTGTGTGACACAGGGGTACAGTACTCGTGGGGACAGGTCTGTCACTGTTTAACATCGGGGTAGAATACTGGTGGGGACGGGTCTACCACTTTATAACATTGGGATACCGTACTGGTGGGGAAAGGACTGTTGCTGTGTAACACAGGGGTACAGTACTGGTAGGGACGGGTCTGTCCCTGTGTAAAACCTGGGTACAGTACTGGTGGGGACAGTTCAGTCGCTGTGTAACACCGGGGTACATTATTGGTGTGGAGGAGTCTATCCCTGTGTAAAACCAAGGTACAGTACTGGTGGGGATGAGTCTGTCCCTGTGTAAAACTGGGATACAGTACTGGTGGGGACGAGTCTTTCCCTGTGTAAAACGGGTACAGTACTGGTGCGGGCGAGTCTGTCCCTATGTAAAACCGGGGTACAGTACTGGTGGAGACGGGTCTGACACTGTTTAAAACCGGGATACAGTACTGGTGCGGGCGAGTCTGTCCCTGTGCAAAACCAGGGTACAGTACTGGTGGGGACGAGTCTGTCCCTGTGTAAAACTGGGATACAGTACTGGTGAGGACGAGTCTATCCCTGTGTAAAACTGGGGTACAGTACTGGTGCAGATGAGTCTGTCCCTGTGTAAAACCGGGGTACAGTACTGGTGAAGACGGGTATGTCAATATGTATGACTGGTGTACAGTACTGGTGGAGATTTGTCTGATCCTGTGTAACATCGGGGTACAGTACTGGTGAGGATGGGTTTGTTGTATAAAACTGGGGTACAGTACTGGTGGGAATTGGTCTGTCACTGTGTAACACTTAGGTATAGTAATGGTCCGACAGTTTGTTGTTGTGTAAAACTGGGGTACAGTACTGGTGCGGGCGAGTCTGTCCCTGTGTAAAACCAGGGACAGTACTGGTGGGGACGAGTCTGTCCCTGTGTAAAACTGGGATACAGTACTTGTGGGGACGAGTCTATCCCCGTGTAACACTGGGGTACAGTACTGGTGGAGACGGGTGTGTCCCTGTGTAACCCTGTGGTAGTACTGGTGGGGACGAGTCTATCCCTGTGTAAAACTGGGGTACAGTACTGGTGCGGACGAGTCTGTCTCTGTGTAAAACCGGGGTACAGTACTGGTGGAGACAGGTCTGTCAATATGTATGACTGGTGTACAGTACTGGTGGAGTATTGTCTGATCCTGTGTAACATCGGGGTACAGTACTGGTGAGGATGGGTTTGTTGTTGTATAAAACTGGGGTACAGTACTGCTGGAAATTGGACTGTCCCTGTATAACACCAGGGTATAGTAATGGTGAGGACGGGTCTGTCACTGTATAACATTGGGGGACATTACTGGTGGAGATGGGTGTGTCCCTGTGTAACCCCGTGGTACAGTACTGGTGGGGATGGGTCTGTCGCTGTGTAACACCGTGGTACAGTACTTGTGGGGATGGGATGGTAACACGTGGAGGACAATACTGGTGGGGATAGGTCTGTCACAATGTAACACTGGGGTAAACTACTGGTGGGGACGGGTGTGCCCCTGTGTAACCCCGGGGTACAGTTCTGGTGGGGACGGGTCTGTCATAGTGTAACTCTTGGGTAGAGTACTGGTGGGGACGGGTCTATCGCTGTGTAACACTGGGGTACAGTACTGGTGGAGACGGGAGTGTCCCTGTGTAACCCCGGGGTACAGTACTGGTGGGGATAGGTCTATCACTGTGTGACACCAGGGTACAGAACTGGGTGTGGGGATGGGTCTGTCCCTGTGTAACATCGCATACAGTACTGGTGGGGATGGGTCTATAAATATGTAACACTGGGATACTGTAATGGTGGGGACTGGTCTGTCCTTGTGTAACAACGGGGTACGTTAGTGGTTGGGACTCGTCTGTTCCTGTGAAAAACCGGGATACAGTAATGATGGGGACAAGTCTGTCCCTGTGTAAAACCGGGGTACAGTACTGGTGGAGACGTGTATGTCACTCTATATGACAGGTGTACAGTACTGGTGGGTATGGTTCTGTCACTGAGTAACAGCGGGGTACAGTACGCGTGCAGAGAGGCCTGTCGCTGTGTAACACCTGGGTACAGTACTGGTGGGGACATGTCTGTCATTGTACAACACAGGTGTACAGTACTGATGGGGACAGGTCTGATCCTGTGTGACATCAGGGTACAGTACTGGTGAGGAGTGGTTTTAAACTGTGTAACACCGGGGTATGGTACTGGTGGGGATGGGTTTGTTGTTGTATAAAACTGGGGTATAGTACTGAGGGGGACTGGTCTGTCATTGTGTAACTCTGGGGTAGAGTACTGGTGGGGACGGGTCTATCGCTGTGTAACACTGGGGTATAGTACTGGTGGAGACAGGTGTGTCCCCGTGTAACCCCGGGGTACAGTACTGGTGGGGATGGGCCTGCCACTGTATAACACTGGGTACAGTATTGGTGGGGATGGGTCTGACACTGTAACACTGGGGTATAATACTGGTTCAGAGAAGTCAATCGCTGTGTAACACCAGGGTACAGTACTGGTGGTGACGGCTCTGTCCCTGTGTAACACCGGGGTACAGTACTGGTGGGGACGGGTGTGTCCCTGAAACAGCGGGGTACATTACAGGTGGGGATAGGTCTGTCCCTGTGTAATTTCTGGGTACAGTACTTTTTGAGACGGGTCTGTTCCTGTGTAACACCGGTTACAGTACTGCGGGGGACTGGTCTGTCCCTGTGTAACATCGGGTACAATACTGGTGGGGATGGGTCTGTTCATATGTAAAACTGGGGTACTGTTGGGGATGGGTCTGTGGCTGTGTAACACTGTGGTACAGTACTGATCAGGACGGATTTGTACCTTTGTATCATTGGGGTACAGTACTGGTAGGGACAGGTCTGTCCCTGTGTAAAACCTGGGTAGAGTACTGGTGGGGACAGTTCATTCGCTGTGTAACACCGGGGTACATTATTGGTGCGGAGGAGTCTATCCCTGTGTAAAACCAGGGTACAGTACTGGTGGGGATGAGTCTGACCCTGTGTAAAACCAGGATACAGTAGTGGTGGGGACGAGTCTTTCCCTGTGTAAAACTGTGGTACAGTACTGGTGCGGGCGAGTCTGTCCCTATGTAAAACCAAGGTACAGTACTGGTGGGGACGAGTCTGTCCCTGTTTAAACCGGGATACAGTACTGGTGGGGACGAGGCTATCCCTGTGTAAAACTGGGGTACAGTACTGGTGCAGACGGGTATGTCAATATGTATGACTGGTGTACAGTACTGGTGGAGAATTGTCTGATCCTGGTTAACATCGGGGTACAGTACTGGTGAGGATGGGTTTGTTGTATAAAACTGGGGTACAGTACTGGTGGGGATAGGTCTGTCACTGTGTGACACAGGGGTACATTACAGGTGGGAAAGTGTCTGTCACTATGTAACACTGGGTTACAGCACTGGTGGGGATGGGTCTGACACTGTGTAACACAGGGGTACAGTACTCGTGGGGACAGGTCTGTCACTGTTTAACATTGGGGTAGAATACTGGTGGGGACGGGTCTACCACTTTATAACATTGGGATACAGTACTGGTGGGGAAAGGACTGTTGCTGTGTAACACAGGGGTACAGTACTGGTAGGGACGGGTCTGTCCCTGTGTAAAACCTGGGTACAGTACTGGTGGGGACAGTTCAGTCGCTGTGTAACACCGGAGTACATTATTGGTGTGGAGGAGTCTATCCCTGTGTAAAACCAGGGTACAGTACTGGTGGGGATGAGTCTGTCCCTGTGTAAAACCGGGATACAGTACTGGTAGGGACGAGTCTTTCCCTGTGTAAAACTGGGGTACAGTACTGGTGCGGGCGAGTCTGTCCCTATGTAAAACCGGGGTACAGTACTGGTGGAGACGGGTCTGTCCCTGTTTAAAACCGGGATACAGTACTGGTGCGGGCGAGTCTGTCCCTGTGCAAAACCAGGGTACAGTACTGGTGGGGACGAGTCTGTCGCTGTGTAACACCGTGGTACAGTACTGGTGGGGACGGGATGGTAACACGTGGAGGACAATACTGGTGGGGATAGGTCTGTCACAATGTAACACTGGGGTACACTACTGGTGTGGACGGGTGGGCCCCTGTGTAACCACGGGGTACAGTACTGGTGGGGACGGGTCTGTCATTGTGTAACTCTGGGGTAGAGTACTGGTGGGGACGGGTCTATCGCTGTGTAACACCGTGGTACAGTACTGGTGGGGACGGGATGGTAACACGTGGAGGACAATACTGGTGGGGATAGGTCTATCGTTGTCTAACACCAGGGTACAGAATTGGTAGGACGATACTGTCCCTGTGTAACACCAGGGTACAGTACTGGTGGGGATAATTCTGTCACTGTGTGACACAGGGGTACAATACAGGTGGGAATGTGTCTATCACTATGTAACACTGAGTTACAGCACTGGTGGGATGGGTCTGTCACTGTGTAACACAGGGGTACAGTACTCATGGGGACAGGTCTGTCACTGTTTAACATCGGGGTAGAATACTGGTGGGGACGGGTCTACCACTTTATAACATTGGGATACAGTACTGGTGGGGACGAGTCTGTCCCTGTTTAAAACCGGGATACAGCACTGGTGGGGACTAGTCTATCCAGTACTGGTGCGGGCGAGTCTGTCCCTATGTAAAACCGGGGTACAGTACTGGTGGAGACGGGTCTGACCCTGTTTAAAACCGGGATACAGTACTGGTGCGGGCGAGTCTGTCGCTGTGCAAAACCAGGGTACAGTACTGGTGGGGACGGGATGGTAACACGTGGAGGACAATACTGGTGGGGATAGGTCTGTCACAATGTAACACTGGGGTACACTACTGGTGGGGACGGGTGGGCCCCTGTGTAACCACGGGGTACAGTACTGGTGGGGACGGGTCTGTCATTGTGTAACTCTGGGGTAGAGTACTGGTGGGGACGGGTCTATCGCTGTGTAACACCGTGGTACAGTACTGGTGGGGACGGGATGGTAACACGTGGAGGACAATACTGGTGGGGATAGGTCTATCGTTGTCTAACACCAGGGTACAGAATTGGTAGGACGATACTGTCCCTGTGTAACACCAGGGTACAGTACTGGTGGGGATAATTCTGTCACTGTGTGACACAGGGGTACAATACAGGTGGGAATGTGTCTATCACTATGTAACACTGAGTTACAGCACTGGTGGGATGGGTCTGTCACTGTGTAACACAGGGGTACAGTACTCATGGGGACAGGTCTGTCACTGTTTAACATCGGGGTAGAATACTGGTGGGGACGGGTCTACCACTTTATAACATTGGGATACAGTACTGGTGGGGACGAGTCTGTCCCTGTTTAAAACCGGGATACAGCACTGGTGGGGACTAGTCTATCCCTGTGTAAAACTGGGGTACAGTACTGGTGGGGATGAGTCTGTCCCTGTGTAAAACTGGGAAACAGTACTGGTGCAGACGAGTCTGTCCCTGTGTAAAACCGGGGTACAGTACTGGTGGAGACGGGTCTGTCAATATGTATGACTGGTGGACAGCACTGGTGGAGAATTGTCTGATCCTGGTTAACATCGGGGTACAGTACTGGTGGGAATTGGTCTGTCACTGTGTAACACTTTGGTATAGTACTGGTGCGACGGTCTGTTGTTGTGTAAAACTGGGGTACAGTACTGGTGCGGGCGAGTCTGTCCCTGTGTAAAACCAGGGACAGTACTGATCGGGACGAGTCTCTCCCTGTGTAAAACTGGGATACAGTACTGGTGGGGACGAGTCTTTCCCTGTGTAAAACTGGGGTACAGTACTGATGCGGGCGAGTCTGTCCCTATGTAAAACCGGGGTACAGTACTGGTGGAGATGGGTCTGTCCCTGTTTAAAACCGGGATACAGTACTGGTGCGGGCGAGTCTGTCCCTGTGCAAAACCAGGGTACAGTACTGGTGGGGACGAGTCTGTCGCTGTGTAACACCGTGGTACAGTACTGGTGGGGATGGGATGGTAACACGTGGAGGACAATACTGGTGGGGATAGGTCTGTCACAATGTAACACTGGGGTACACTACTGGTGGGGACGGGTGTGCCTCTGTGTAACCCCAGGGTACAGTACTGGTGGGGACGGGTCTGTCATTGTGTAACTCTGGGGTAGAGTACTGGTGGGGACGGGTCTATCGCTGTGTAACACTGGGGTACAGTACAGGTGGGGATGGGTCTATCACTGTGTGACACCAGGGTACAGAACTGGGGGGGGGGAATGGGTCTGTCCCTGTGTAACATCGCATACAGTACTGGTGGGGATGGGTCTATAAATATGTAACACTGGGATACTGTAATGGTGGGGACTGGTCTGTCCTTGTGTAACAACGGGGTACGTTAGTGGTGGGGACTCGTCTGTCCCTGTGTAAAACCGGAGTACAGTACTGGTGGGGACATGTCTGTCATTGTACAACACTGGTGGGGATAGGTCTGATCCTGTGTAACACCGGGGTATGGTACTGGTGGGGATGGGTTTCTGTTATATAAAACAGGGGTATAGTACTGAGGGGGACTGGTCTGTCACTGTGTAACACTGGGGTAGAGTACTGGTGGGGACGGGTCTATCGCTGTGTAATACTGGGGTACAGTACTGGTGGAGACGGGTGTGTCCCTGTGTAACCCCGGGGTACAGTACTGGTGGGGATGGGTCTATTGCTGTATAACACCGGGGTACAGGACTTGTGGGGGCAGGTCTGTCATTGTACAACACAGGTGTACAGTACTGGTGGGGACGGGTCTGTTTTAGTGTAACACTGGGGTAAAGTACTGGTGGAGATGGGTTTGACCCTGTGTAACATCGGGGTACAGTACTGGTGGGGATGGGTCTATCGCTGTGTAACCCCATGGTACAGTACTGGTGGGGACGGGACGGTAACACGTGGAGGACAATACTGGAGGGGGCGGGTCTGTTTTAGTGTAACACTGGGGTACAGTACTGGTGGGGATGGGTCTACCGCTGTGTAACACTGGGGTACAGTACTGGTGGGGATGGGTCTACCGCTGTGTAACACCGGGGTACACTACTGGTGGGGACGGGTGTGTCCCTGTGTAACCCCGTGGTACAGTACTGGTGGGGACGGGTCTATCGCTGTGTAACACCGGGGTACAGGACTAGTGGGGGGCGGGTCTGTCATTGTGCAACTCTGGGGTACAGTACTGGTGGAGATGGGTATGTCCCTGTATAACCCCGTAGTACAGTACTGGTGGGGATGGGTCTATCGCTGTGTAACACTGGGGTACAGTACAGGTGGGGATGGGTCTGTCACAATTTAACACTGGGGTACAGGACTAGTGGGGGCGGGTGTGTCCCTGTGTAACCCCGTGATACAGTACTGGTGGGGACGTGTCTATCGCTGAGTAACACCAGTGTACAGTATTGGTGGGGACGAGTCTTTCCCTGTGTAAAACTGGGGTACAGTACTGGTGGGGATGGGTCTATTGCTGTGTAACACCGGGGTACAGGACTATTGGGGGCGGGTCTGTCATTGTGTAACTCTGGGGTACAGTACTGGTGGGGATGGTTATGTCGCTGTGTAACATGGGTACAGTACTGGTCGGGACGCGTCTGTCGCTGTGTAACACCGGGGTACAGTTACTAGTGGGGACATTTCTGTCGCTGTGTCACACCGGGGTACATTATTGGTGCGGACGAGTCTGTCCCTGTGCAAACCCAGGGCACAGTACTGGTGTGGACGAGTCTCTCCCTGTGTAAAACCGGTGTACAGTACTGGTGGAGACAGGTCTGTCACTATGTATGACTGGTGTACAGTACTGGTGGGTACGGGTCTGTCATTGAATAACATCGGGGTACAGTACTGGTGCGGAGAGGCCTGTCGCTGTGTAACACCAGTGTACAGTACTGGTGGGGACATGTCTGTCGTTGTGCAACACTGGGGTATAGTCCTGGTGTGATTGGTCTGTCGTTGTGTTATACTGGGGTACAGTACTGGTGGGGAAAGGACTGTCGCTGTGTTACACAGGGGTAAAGTACTGGTGGGGATGGATCTCTCACTGTGTAACACTGGGGTACAGTATTGGTGGAGATGGGTCAGTTGCTGTGTAACACTGGGTTACAGTACTGGTAGGGACGGGTCTTTCCCTGTGTAAAACCTGGGTACCGTACTGATGGGAACAGTTCTGTCGCTGTGTAACACCAGGGTACATTATTGGTGTGGACGAGTCTGTCCCTGTGTAAAACCGGGGTACAGTACTGGTGGAGACGGATCTGTCACTATGTATGACTGGTGTACAGTACTGGTGGAGAATGATCTGATCCTGTGTAACATCGGGGTACAGTACTGGTGAGGAGAAGTCCGTAACTGTAACACCAGGGTACGGAACTGGTGGGGATGGGTTTGTTGTTATTTAAAACTGGGTTACAGTACAACCAACTGAAAAACCTCACAAAGATAAGCGTATACAGAGCCGTTGTCATACCCACACTCCTGTTCGGCTCCGAATCATGGGTCCTCTACCGGCACCACCTACGGCTCCTAGAACGCTTCCACCAGCGTTGTCTCCGCTCCATCCTCAACATCCATTGGAGCGCTCACACCCCTAACGTCGAGGTACTCGAGATGGCAGAGGTCGACAGCATCGAGTCCACGCTGCTGAAGATCCAGCTGCGCTGGATGGGTCACGTCTCCAGAATGGAGGACCATCGCCTTCCCAAGATCGTATTATATGGCGAGCTCTCCACTGGCCACCGTGACAGAGGTGCACCAAAGAAAAGGTACAAGGACTGCCTAAAGAAATCTCTTGGTGCCTGCCACATTGACCACCGCCAGTGGGCTGATAACGCCTCAAACCGTGCATCTTGGCGCCTCACAGTTTGGCGGGCAGCAGCCTCCTTTGAAGAAGACCGCAGAGCCCACCTCACTGACAAAAGGCAAAGGAGGAAAAACCCAACACCCAACCCCAACCAACCAATTTTCCCTTGCAACCGCTGCAATCGTGTCTGCCTGTCCCGCATCGGACTGGTCAGCCACAAACGAGCCTGCAGCTGACGTGGACTTTTTTACCCCCTCCATAAATCTTCGTCCGCGAAGCCAAGCCAAAGAAAGAGAAAAGACAGTACTGGTGGGGGCGGGTCTGTCCCTGTATAACTCCTGGGTACAGTATGGTGGGGACGGGACGGTAACAGCGGAGGACAATACTCGTGGGGATAGGTCTGTCACTGTGTAATACTGGTGTACAGTACTGGTGGAGACGGGTCTGTCACTATGTATGACTGGTGTACAGTACTGGTGGAAAATTATCTGATCCTGTGTAACATCGGGGTACATTACTTGTGGGGACTCTCTCCCTGTGGAACACCGGGGTACGGTACTGGTGGGGATAGGTCCGTCCCTGTGTAACGCTGAGGTACAGTAATTGTGGGGAAAGGCCTATCGTTGTGTAATACCTGGGAACAGTATTGGTGTGGACGGGTCTGTCACTGTGTAAAACTGGGGCACAATACTGGTGGGACGGGTCTGTCACTGTATAAAACCAGGGTGCATAACTGTTGGAGACTGGTCTGTCCCTGTTTAACATCGGGGTACATTACTGTTGGGGACAGGTCTGCAACTGTATAACACCTGGGTTCAGTACCGGTGGGGAGGTGTCTGTCGTTGTGTAACTGGAGTACCATACTCATGGGAATGGGTCTGTCGCTGTAACACCGGGTTGGAGTAATGGTGAGGACGAGTCTGTCCCTGTGTAACACTGCCTGTGTAACACTGGAGTACAGTACTGGTGGGGACAGGTCTATCACTGAATAACACCGGGGTACAGTACTGGTGGGAAAAGACCTGTCGCTGTGTAACACCGGGGTATAGTACTGGTGGGAACGTGTCTGTCCCTGTGTAACACAGGGGTACAGTACTGATGGGAACGGGTCTGTCCTTGTGTAACACTGGGGTAATGTATTGGTACTGTCTGGTCTGTCCCTGTGTAAAACTGGGGTACAGTACTTTGGGGATTGGTCTGTCTCTTTGTTTATCTTCCCTTTCCGTTTTTCCATCATTACCTTTCCTCCTTTTCCATTTCTGTTTTCTTATTTTAAACCCTTTATAAGACAACATTCCTAAAACATCAAACATTTTCCTTATTCTCCTATTTAAAACTTCTTTAGCCCCAATCTCCACTTCCCCTCCTGAGTTGTGCTTTATCCCTTGTCGGACAACCACATCTCCCCTCTCCATTTGGGTTTGCGAATTCACTCGCAAGCGTCAGCTGATTTTGCAGTGACCGCAACTCCTCCCCACCCAGCCCCCCCAGAAAAGATTTCACTTTTCATATGTAACAAAGGTCACTCTTTTAGTTCCCTCCTTATTCCCTCTATTCCATTTCCTTCCCTTATTAATTCTTGTCTATACTATCTATATTTTTCTCTAAATACGGATACATTCACGTATGCACATTATACATATACACACTTATACCTCTTTACCCACATACATATAAATCGTGGTCATTTTTACTCTCATTACACGTCTTCAACCCTCAGTCTATTTTGTAATTGTTCTGCAAATTTTCGTGTTTCTTCTGGATCCGAGAATAGTCTGTTTTGTTGTCCTGGAATAAATATTTTCAATACCGCTGGATGCTTTAGTATAAATTTATACCCTTTCTTCCATAAAATCGCCTTTGCTGTATTGAACTCCTTTCTCTTCTTTAGGAGTTCAAAACTTATATCTGGATAAATGAAGATTTTTTGCCCTTTGTACTCCAGTGGCTTGTTGCTCTCTCTTACTTTTTCCATTGTCTTCTCCAGTACTTTTTCTCTTGTAGTATATCTTAGGAATTTTACTAAAATAGATCTTGGTCTTTGTTGTGGTTGTGGTTTAAAGGCCAATGCTCTATGTGCCCTTTCTATTTCCATTTCTTGCTGTAGTTCTGGACATCCTAGGATCCTAGGGATCCAATCTTTTATAAACTCTCTCATATTCTTGCCTTCTTCATCTTCCTTAAGGCCCACTATCTTTATGTTATTTCTTCTGTTATAATTTTCCATTATATCTATTTTCTGAGCTAACAGTTCTTGTGTCTCTTTAACTTTTTTATTAGATTCCTCTAATTTCTTTTTTAAGTCCTCTACCTCCATTTCTACTGCTGCTTCCCGCTCTTCCATCTTGTCCATTTTCTTTCCCATTTCTGTTAAGGTCATATCTATTTTATTCATTTTCACTTCTGTGTTGTTTATTCTTCTTCTTAAATCATTAAATTCCTGTGTTTGCCATTCTTTAAATGACTCCATGTATTCTTTAATAAGAGAAAGTAAATCCTTTATCTTGCCTTTCCCTTCTTCTTCTATTTCACTGTACTCTTCCTCTTCCTCTGGGTTGGCCATCTGTTGTTTCTTTGTTGCCCTTTTCTTCTCTTCTTTCTTGTTTCCATTGTCTTCTGTGTTCTCTTCTTGCAGCAGGTGTTCTGCAGCTGTCGTTGCCAGCTGTGGAGATCGACTCCCCAGCTGGTCACCCCTCCCGTCGGTGTGTTTTTTTTCATGCGCACCGCGCATGCGCGGTTGCTCACTTTTACTCGGCTCAACGAGCCATTTTTGTAGTCCACTTTCTACCGACCTGAGGGAGCGGGTTTCTCTCTCCACCGCGGGCCTCTTCGAACAGGTAAGGCCTTCTACCTTCTTCCTCCGTTGTCTTCTCTTCCTCTCTTCTTACCGTTGATTTAGATTTTTCTTTTTTTGTCGCCATCTTCTTTCTACCTTTATACTCACTTTTCTTTAACTTTTATTTCTGTGCCTTTGTGTTTTCCTTTGATTTTTCCAACTTTTCTGGAGAGGGCTGGAGTTCACCGTCCGGCCACTACTCCATCACGTGACTCCCCCTGGGACTGGTCTGTCTCTGTGTAAAACTGAGGTACGGTACTGGTGGGGACGAGTCTGTCACTGTGTAACACTGGGGAACGGTAGGTGGGGGTAACGTGGGGTTACAGTACTGGTGGGAACAGGTCTGTCCCTGTGTAACAGCGGGGTATGGTACTGGTAGGGACTGGTGTTGTAACACCGGGGTACATTACTTGTGGGGACGTATCTGTCCCTGTGTGACACCGGGTATAATAATGGTGGGGACAGGTCTGTAACTGTGCAACACCATTGTACAGTACTGATGTGGATGGGTCTGTCCCTGTGTAAAACATAGGTATATTACTGGTGGAGAAAGGCCTGTTGTTGTGTAACACCGGAGTACAGTGCTGGTTGGGATGCGTCTGTCACTGTGTAACACTGGTGTACAGTACTGGTGGGAACGGGTCTGTTGCTGTGTAACACTGGGGTACTGTAGTGGTCGGGATGGATCTGTCCTTGTGTAACACTGGGGTAATGTATTGGTACTGTCTGGTCTGTTCCTGTGTAAAACCGGGGTACAGTACTTTGGGGACTAGTCTGTCTCTGTGTAAAACTGAAGTATGGTACTGGTGGGGATGAGTCTGTCACTGTGTAACACTGGGGAACGGTACTGGTGGGGGTAACATGGGGTTACAGTACTGGTGGGGACAGGTCTGTCCCTGTGTAAAACCAGGGTACAGTACTGTTGAGGGCAGGTCTGTAACTGTGTAACACTGGGGTACAGTACTGGTGGGGACGGGCCTGTCATTTTGTCACACCAGTGTATCGTACTGGTGGCGATGGGTCTCAGTTCTTCCTGTTCACCTGATCTATCTCCTCAGGAACGCCGAATTGAGTCTGAAAATCGGTAGGTTGGAGAGCCATCTCTCGCAGAAGGAGCGAATGATCCACACCCTGATGGAGGAGGTGAGATGGAGACGTCAACCGATTGCCGTCCCTTCCCCTTCTCCCATATAACCATATAATCGTTTATGTCGCGGAAACAGGCCATGTCGGCCCTTCAACTCCACGCTGGTTCATTTGAACAACTCCACTAATTCCCCCCTTCCGCTCTCTGTCATAATCCTCCACCACCTCACCTCCATGTACACATCCAACCTTCTCTTAAATGACGGAAGCGACCCTGCTGCAACTATGTCTTTTGGAAGATCATTCCATTCTGCCTCCACTCACCGAGTGAAAAAGCATCCTCTAACATTTCTCCTAAAGTTTTTCCCCCTTACCTTTAACTCCTGCCCTCTTGTTCCAACCTCCCCTGCCCTCAGGGGAAACAGTCTATTTATGTCTAGTCTATCTATTCCCTTCATAATTTTAAATACCTCGATCAAGTCCTCTCTCAGCGTCTATGTTCCAATGAATAAATTCCCAGTCTCCTTAATCTCTCTCTGTAATCCAGATGCTGTAAGTCATGCAACATCCTTGTAAACCTTCTCTGCACCCTCTCCGCCTTATCTATATCCTTTCTATAATTTGGAGACCAGAACTAAGCACAGTACTCCAAACCTGGCCTCACCAATGCTTTAAACAGTCACAGCATCTCTTCCCAGCTCCTATGATTTATTAAGGCCAGCATAACATATGCTTTTTTAACCATGCTGTCTATATGGGAATCCACCTTCAGTGAACTCTGTACCATTGCCCCCAGGTCCCTCTGTTCCTCTGCGTGCCTCAATGCCCTCCCCTTAACTGCATATTTCCTATTCTGGTTATTTTTTCCGAAATGCAACACCCAGCACTGGTCTGCAATGAATTCCATCTGCCATCTTTCTGCCCACTCTTCCAAACAAACCATATCCTTCTGTAATCCAGAAAAACCTTCCTCACTATCCACCTATTTTCGTATCGTCTGCATATTTGCTTACCCAGTTAACCACACCCTCCTCTAAATCATTAATATAAATGATAAACAACAAGGGACCCAGCATTGATTCCTGAGGCACCCCGCTTGTCACAGGTTTCCAACCTGACAGATAGTTGTCCACCATGACTCTGCTGTTTATCTGCCAGCCACCTCTGAAGCTATGTCACAATCTCTCGACTCATTCCAAGTGACTGAACCTTCCTTATTAACCTTACATGCGGAACCTTATCAAAAGCCTTACTAAAATCCAAATCAATCACATCTACTACCACTCTACCTTCATCCACCTTTTCTGTCACTTCCTCTAAAAACACAACAAAGTTCTTCAAACATGACTTTCCCTTTACAAACCCATGCTGGGTGCCCCTAATCAATCCGTGCCTGCCCAGATATGCGAACAATACCTTCCCCACCACCGGTCAAACTTACTGGTCGATAATTACTTGGCCTTCACCTACTACCTTTTTTGAACAACAGAACAACATTTGCAACCCTCCAATCCTGTGGTACCACCCTCTCCTCCAGTGATCTTTGAAAAATCAGTGTCAGTGCCACTGCTATTTGTTCCCTGACCTCCCTTAACGTCCTGGGAAAAATCCCATCAGGACCAGGAGACTTATCCACCTTAATTGACCCTTGAAGCTCCAAAACCCTCTCTTTACTCATCCCTATCCTCTCCATAAGTAAGCCCTTTGCCTCTCTTATCTCATATAGCCCAATGTCCCTTTCCCTCATGAATACGGACGAGAAGAAATTGTTCAATATTTCTCCCATCTCATATGGTTCCTGACATAGTTCACCGGTCCCCTCATCCAGTGGACATACTCTATCCTTAACCCTCCTTTTACTATTCACATATGTGTAAAAACCCTTAGGATTCACCTTCGCCTTATTAGCTATGGACACCTCATACCTTCTTTTTGCCTTTCTAATTTCCCTCAAGATTCTTCCTGCAATCTAAGTGGCGACCATACATCTCCTCAATCCCTTGTTTTTTATATTTAGTATAGGCCTCCTTCTTGTCCCGAACCAACTTCTTAATTTTACCAGAAAACCATGGCTCCCTTGAACCTTTGGTCTTCCCTTTCAGCTGGACTGGAACATAAAGATCCTGTATTCTCAAAATCTCACCCCGAAATGCCCTCCAAATTTCCTCTATATCCTTTCTGGCAAAATGATCAGCCCACACAACTCTCTGCAAATCTCTTCTCATTTCTCCAAACCTGGCCTTCCCCCACTCGAAGACCTTCAACCTCGGACATGACCTAGCTCTTTCCATCATTAAGCTAAAGATAATTTACCCATGATCACTGGATCTGAAGTTCTCCCCAACGCGCTCACCTCCATCGCCTGCCCTATTTCATTCCCAAACAACAGATCTAACACTGCTCCCCCTCTAGTGGGCGTCTCAACATATTGCTGCAAAAAGCAATCCTGAACACAATGCATAAATACTAAGCCATCCTGACCTTTTACTGACTGCTTTTCCCAATCTATGTTTGGAAAATTGAAATCCCCAACCAACACCACCCTATTTCTACTGCACATCTCACCTATTTCCTTGTACATTTGCTTTTCTAGTTCCCTTTCCCCATTTGGAGGCCTATAATAAATCCCCATAATAGTAACCTCACCCTTCTTATTTTTCAGCTCTACCCACACTGCCTCCCTCGAAGAGCCCTCCAGTCTATCTTGCCTCAGCATTACTGTAATATCCTCTCTGACAAGTAATGCACACCTCTGCCTCTTAATCAACCTACTCTTCACATCTAATCCTGGAACATTCAACTGGCACTCACAACCTTCCTTCAACCACATCTCGCTAATGGCCACAACATCATAGTGCCACATGTCAATCCACACCTTTAGCTCATCCAACTTTCTAACAACACTCCTCGCATCAAAATAAATACATCTCAGGGATGTCCTACATCGTACCGTCTGCCTATCCTCCTCTTTACCTTTCTCATAATTGTCACTACATCTTTTTATTACTTCCTGCTGTTCCTCCCTCAAATTATTTAAACTTTTCTCTTTCCTTAGCCTACAAACCCTCTCCCTGCTGTCCTGCCTAACTTGAAACCCTGTCCCCAACCATACTAGTTTAAACCACCCCCCCCTCACCCCCGCCAGGAGACTGGTCCCTCTGCAATTAAGATGTAACCCATCATTACGGTATAGGTCCCATCTCCCCCCAAGAAAGGTCCCAGTGGTCCAAGAACTTGAATCCCTGTCTCTTACTCCACCCCTTTAGCCACGTGTTTAACCCTTCACTGTCACGTGGCACAGGAAGTAATCAAGAGATTACCCCCTTAGTGGTCCTCCTTTTAAGCTTCCTACCCAACTCCCAATACTCATTCTGCAGGACCACTTTCTCCTTCCTTCCAACATCATTGGTACCAACATGTACCACAACCTCAGACTCCTTACCCTCCCCTTTTAGGATGTTTTAAATGCGCGAAGTCACATCCTAGACCCTGGCACCAAGGAGGCAAACCACCATTATTGCGTCCATAAAAACCTCTGTCTATCCTCCTGACCAATGAATCCCCTGACTATCACCCTTTTCCTCTTAACTGTTTCTTTCTGGGCCACAGAGGTTGGCACCACACCTCTGCCCACCTTTGTCTGACTATTCCCCTCCTCAGTACTCAAGGTGGAGGACTGATTTCTGAGGGTTTCAGATTCAGGTGCTTGCATATGAACCCAACCCCTCCCTTTCCTCCTCCTAACAGTAACCCACTGCCCCTCCTCCCATGGCCCCAGTGCAACCATCTGCCTGAAGGTCCTGTCTATGATGGCCTTATTCTTCTTCATTGAGCTGCACCTCAAGTTCCCGAACTTGGTCCCTTAGGTGCTGCAGCTCAGTACACGTTGTGCACATGTGGACGTCCAGGAGACGTGAAGACTTCATGAGTTCCCACATGTGACACTGAGAGCAGAAAACTGCCTTCACACTCATCCTGCCTCCTTCTCTTCACAGTAAAAGTGTTCAAAGTGAAAAATAAACATATATATTAAATTAACCGTGAATGTCTTACCTTTCGCCCAGCCGGCTCGTCCTCAGCATCTGTTCGCCAAAGCCTCTCGAGTCAAAGACGCAAGGACCCACTCCTTCACTGTGCCACTCACTCGCTGGCCACTCCCTTATACTTACTCTCCTTTTATTGGCCCTTTAACCAATTAACCCAACAGCCTCTCGTAGCTCCTCTTCCTCTCTGTCAATCGCTCGAGCACAGAATCTCTGCCTCTGACTTCTCGCCTGTGGAAGACTGTTTGTCTGAAAGGTCTCGCTGAAGGCAGGGGACTATCTCTCTCCCCTCCTTCCCCTCCACTTTCTCCTCCTCTCTCCCTCCACCTCTCTCTCCCCTTCTCTCCCCCTCTGTCCCCTGTCTCTCCCCACCTCTCCCCATCCACCCCCCTCCACCTCTCTCTCCCTCTCCCCTCTCTCCACCTCTCTCCCCTCTCCCCTCACCCACCTCTCCACCCTCTCTCTGCCCCTCTCTCCACCACTCTCCCCCTCTTCCCCCTCTCTGACCCCTCTCGCTTCCGCCCTCTCTCCCCCTCTCCCTGAAGATGCCTGCCTGCCTCGATCTGCGATTTGACCCCGTGTGTCTTGTCTCCAGAGCGCGGAGGCGCCCGAAGTTCGGGAATTACGGTCCACGGTGGAGGAAATTGGCATCTCTCTTGCCCGGATAGCTCAGGTAAGGGAGGTTTCTCGGAGCGGTGGGGGGGGGGTTGGGGGGAGGCTGGGGGGGGACTCGGAAATCACTTTTCACGGTCTCACAGAAAAAAGGTATCAATCCACACATATCTCAGATGCGTATGTGAAGGATCACGGACAGCATTGATGTTTTCACTCTCTCTCTCCCCCCTCCCTCTAACCCCTCTCCCCTTCTCTCTCCCCTCTCTCCCCTCTCTTTCCCCACCTCTCTCCTCTCTCTCTCTCTTCCCCCTCCCTCTAACCCCTCTCCCCTTCTCTCTCCCCCTCTCTCTTCCCTCTCTCTCCCTCTCTTTCCCCACCTCTCTCTCTCTCTCTCTCTCCCCCCCCCCCTAACCCCTCTCCCCTTCTCTCTCCCCCTCTCTCTTTCCTCTCTCTCCCTCTCTTTCCCCACCTCTCTCTCCTCTCTCTCTCTCCCCCTCCCTCTAACCCCTCTCCCCTTCTCTCTCCCCCTCTCTCTTTCCTCTCTTTCCCCACCTCTCTCTCCTCTCTCTCTCTCTCCCCCTCTTCCCCCACCCTCTCCACCCCTCTCTCCCTGCTCTTTGACCAAAGACTGCCATTTCAGAGGCACCTGACGAGGATTCTCAGGACACGTTGCTGATACCAGATCGTTGTCTCCCTCTCGAGGGACCCAAACACTCCCCCTCACTGCTTTCCGAAACTCTCTCCGCAATACAGCCGGTCTCCAGAGGAAATGCTCTCTTCTCAAGGTCAGGGTGTGAATTTTAACATTGTAACGTTGTTCGTATCCCACACAGAGAGCGCGGTTCCCCTGTCTCAGTACCCGCACATGGAGCACCGGTCCATATCCCATACATGGTTCCCCGGTCTCCGTATTCTGCACATGGATCCCCATTCTCTGTATCCTGCACACGGATCCCGGGTCTCCGTATCCACACACAGTTCCCCTGGTCCCAGTATCCTGCATACGGTTCCCCTGATCTCCGTATCCCACACACGGTTCCCCCAGTTTCCGTATCCCGCACACGGTTCCCCCAGTTTCCGTATCACGTACACGGTTCCCCCGGTCTCCGTATCCCACATATGGTTCCCCGGTCTCTGAATCCCACACACGGATTCCCGGTCTGTATTCCACATGCGGTGCCCCGGTCTCCGTATCCCGCACACGGTTTCCCCGGTCCCCCTATCCCACACACAGTTCTGATGGTTTCTGTATCCCGGAAACGTTTCACCTGGTCACCGTATCCCATACATAGTCCCCCGGTCTCAATATCCCACACTCAGTTCCCCCGGTCTTCGTTTCCACCACACGGTTTCCCCAGTCTCTGTGTCCCACACGTGGTTCCCCCGGTCTCCGTATCCCGCATGCGTTTCCCCAGTCTCTGTATCCCACACACGGTTCCCGGGTCTCCCGTATCCCACGCACAGTTCCCCTCCACCTGCAGCACCTCCGGGAGAGTCTTGCGGTGACTCAGGAACAGTCCCGAGCCAGGAGAAGGAGTTGGCCGAGTCCCGGGAGCGTGAAGTCCTTGCTGGAGGCCCGGATCACAGAGACTGACGCTGACAGGCGAGTCTCTGCGGCGGAGGCTGGAGCGGGTCCGTGAGGAGGCCGACAGGGTCCGGCAGGAGAACGCGGATCTCAGGAGGTGAACCCAGTTACCCCCCTCTCTCTCCCCCTCTACCCCTTTCTCTTTCCCCCATCTCCTCTCCCCCTCTCAACTCTTCTCCCCCTCTCTCCCCTCCCCTCTCCTTTCCGTATCTGAACCCTTCATCTCTCTTTTCCCTCTCTCCCCCTTTTTCCCCTTCTCCCCCTCCCCCTCTCTTTCCTCCTCCCCCTCCCTCCCCTCTCCCCGTATCTCAACCCTTTTCTCTCCCTCTCCCCCTCTCTCTCCCCATATCTCAACCCTTCTCTCTCCCTTTTCACTCCCCGCGCTCTCTCTCTCTTTCCCCAACAGAACTGGGACCGACCACAGCCAGACCATCGCCTCCCTCAGGACACGTCTCCGATCGCTGACAGACGAAGTCGGAGGGCTGAGAGACTCCAACGTGCAGTTGAAGGGGGAGTTCAAGAGACTTCAGGTCCAGTTCGACGATGTGAATCGGGAGAAGGAGCTGGTGGACAGCAAGAAAGAACAATTGTGAGGATTCGTCCATGGAACAGAGGAGGAGAGAGGAGGAGTGAAAGCAGAGATAGAGGGGGTTAGAGAGGGGTATAGAAGGGGAGAGAGGAGGAGAGAGAGCGGAAAGAGATGGGGAGAGGGAGGGGGAGAGAGTGCGGAGAAAGGCAGTTAGAGAGGGGAAGAGAGAAGGTGAGAGGGGAGAGAGGAGAGAAGATGGAGAGAGAGGGGAGAGAGGAGGAGAGAGGGGAGAGAGGGGGAGAGAGGGAGAAAGAGCGGAGAGAGAGGGAGTTGAAAGGGGGAGAGAGAGGGTGGGAGAGGGGAGAGAGTGGGGGAGAGAGAGGGGAGTGGGGGGATAGAGAGTGGGAGAGAGAGTTTACATACAAAAGATCAATTACTCCACTTTCCCTCTCTTTTTCTCTTCGCCCCTCACAGACAGAAGGTTCTTGAACAGTCCGAGTGTCAGGTCTCGGAGTTGAGGAGGGACATTTCTACCCTGAGGGAAGAGCTCGGAAAAAACGGGCTTGGAATGGGAGATCGCAATGGGAGAAGTGGAACAACTCCGGGCTGCCCTGGTCAAGGTAGAAACGACCTTCTACCCCGCTTTTACCCCCTTTGCCTCCATGTCACCCTCTCTTCCTTCTCCCCCCTCTCTCTCCTCACTCTCTCTCTCCTCCCTCCCTTCTCCTCTCCCCCTCCTTCCTCCACTCTCCTCCCCCTCTCCGTCTCCCCCTCTCTCTCCCATCCTCCCTTCTCTCTCCTCTCTCTCCACATCTTCTTTCCCCCTCTCCTCTCTCTCCCCTCCTCTCTCCCCTTCCTCTTCCCCTCTCTCTACCTCTCCCTCTCTCCACCCTTCTCTCTCCCCCTTTCTCTTCCTTCCTTCCTTTTCTCCCCCTCTCTCCACCCTCTCTCCCCTCTCCACCCTTTCCCCTCACTCCCCCTCTCTTGCCCTCTCTCCTTCCTTTCTCTCCCCTCCCCCTCTCTCTCCCTCTCCCCTCTCCCTTCTCCCCCTCTATCTCCCTCCCCGTCTCTCCCCTCTCACCTCCTCTCCTCTCCTCTACTCTCCCTTCTCCCCCCTCTCTCTCCCCCCCCCCCCCCCACCTCCATCTGTCTGAAGGCTCCATACTCTCTCATTCTCCAGTGCGAACAGATGGTGAGTGATCTCACGCGATCCAACACGTCCCTCCACACCCAGGAGCTGAATCTGCGGGATTCCCCTCGCCAAGACATGTGCGCTCAACGAAGCCATGTCTCTCGACAAGGTGGAACTGAACGCCGTCATCCAGCAGGTATGGGGAAGAGGGAGGGAGGGAGGGGGAGACAGGGTGGAGAGGGGGAAAGAGAGGGGGGGAGAGATAGTGGAGATAGGGAGGAGAGAGTGGAGGGAAAGGGGGAGAGTGACAGGGAGAGGGAGCGTGACAGAGGGGGAGAGAGCAGGGGAGAGAGGGTAAAAGAGTGGGGGAGAGAGGAGGAGAGAAGGGGGAGGTGCTGTGTAATTGATATTTAACCTCTCCCCTCTCCCCCTTCCCTCTCTCCCCCTTCTCTCCCCGTCTCCCCCTCTCTGTCCCTCCCCTCTCCCATCCTGCCAGTTGGAAAGGGAGGGCGAGGAGTCCCGTCGGAGGGCCCAGGCGCTGGAGCAGAGGTCCCTTGAGGCAAGGGAGGCCTCACTGAGGCCGAGGAGGTCCGTCGCGCCGCAGAGGGTGAAGCCCAGCGTGCGGCCCAGGCCCTCCGGCGGAGTGAGCTTGAGGGGCAAAGGGTCCGAGCGGAGACGTCCGAACTCCGGGAGCTGCTGGGACACCTGCGGGAGCAGGAGGCTCAGGTGAGGATTCTGCTAGGAACCTCTGCTTCCCTACTGGTTTCTGCCTGGCTGCCCTGCTGGTCTCTGCTGGTCCATGCTGGGCCCCCAGCTGGTCCATGCTGCACTCCCTGCTGGGCTCCTTTGAATGTTCTTGCTGGGCTCCCCTGCTTCCCTCTGCTGGCCACCCATGCTGGTTCCTGCTGGATTCCTCCTGCTGGTCTCTGCTTGGCTCCCCCTGCTGGCCTCTGCTTGGTGCCCCTACTGTTCTCTGCTGGGCATACTTCCACCTGTAGGACTCTGCTGCGCTCCCCCTGCTGGTCACTGCCGGGCCAACCTTCTTCCCCATGCTGGTCTCTGCCGGGCTCCCCTGCTGGCCTTCTGGTTCTCCATCTCCCTGCTGGTCTGAGCCTCCCTTCCTCTCTCGGGTGGTCTCTGCTGGGCCCCCCTTCCACTCCATGTTGCTGTGCCTCCCTACCCCTGCTGGTCTCTCCTGATCCTCCATTCACCTGCTGGTCTCTGCTGGGCCTCCCTCAACCTGCCGATCTTTGCTGGGCCTCCCCTCCTCCCACTGCTGGTCCCTGCTGGGCCTCCCTTCCTTCCCTGCTGGTCTCTCCCAAACTTCCCTTCCAACCCTGCTGGTCTCTGCTGGTCCTCCCTCTCCTGTTTTTTGCTGTGCCTCCCCTTCTCCCTGCTGCTTGGGCTTCCCCTGCCTACTTGCTGGTCCTCCTGCTGGCCTCTGCTGGTAACCCCTGCTTACTTGCTGGGGTCCTGTTCCCTCCCTGCCGGGATGCACTGGCTTCCCATCCCCTCTCTGCCAGGATCTGGCCTCCCATCCCCTCTCTCCCAGGATCTGGCCTCCTGCTGTACTGGGATCAAACCCTTTCTGCTGGGATTTGATTCCCTCTGCTGGGATCCTGTCTCTCTGCTGGAATACAAGGCTTTGCTATGCTCTTGCCTCTGCTGGGACTAGCTCCTCTGTTGGGATCTGATTCTCTCTGCTAGGATCCTGTTCCTCTCTTTTCCCTCCCCCTTGTAGACCACCAGGCTCCGCGCGGGACTGACTGATGAGCTCCAGCAGACACACCACAAACTGCAGGCAGAGAGGGAGCTGGTGATCAGGACAAAGAGGGAGATGGAGGCGGTTTCTCGGGACAAAGCGGCCCTGGAGGTTCAGCTCAGCCTTGCCCAAAAGGGACATGGAGGGGCTGAGTTCAGAGATACAGGATCTGAGGTCAGGTCTCCCCCCCATCTCTCTCTCCCCCTTCTGTCCCCTTTTCTTTCTCCCTCTTTCTCTCTCCCCCTCCCCTCTCTCTCCCCTCCCCCTCTCTCTCCCCTCCCCCTCTCTCTCCCCTCCCCCTCTCTCCCCCTCCCCCTCTCTCTCCCCCTCCCCCTCTCTCTCCCCCTCCCTCTCTCTCCCCCCCTCCCCCTCTCTCTCCCCCCCTCCCCCTCTCTCTCCCCCTCTCTCTCCCTCTCCCCCTCTCTCCCCCTCCCCCTCTCTCTCTCCCCTCCCCCCCTCTCTCCCCCTCCCCCTCTCTCTCCCCCTCCCTCTCTCTCTCTCCCTCTCTCTCTCTCCCTCTCTCTCCCCATCTCCCTCTCTCTCCCCATCTCTCCCCAACCTCCCACCTCTCTCCCCCTTTCTGCCCCTCTCTCTCCCCTTCTCTTCCCCTCTCCCTCCCCTTCTCTTCCCCTCTCCCTCTGTCCCCCTCTCACCCTCTATCTCCCCCTCTTACCCCATCTCCTTCACTCTCCCCCTCCCCCTCTCTCTCCCCCTCCCCCTCTCCCCCTCCCCCTCTCTCTCTCCCCCTCTCTCTCCCCCTCTCTCTCTCCCCCTCTCTCTCCCCTGCTCTCTCTCTCCCCTGCTCTCTCTCTCCCCTGCTCTCTCTCTCTCTCCCCTGCTCTCTCTCTCTCCACTGCTCTCTCTCTCCCCTGCTCTCTCTCTCCCCTGCTCTCTCTCTCCCCTGCTCTCTCTCTCCCCTGCTCTCTCTCTCCCCTGCTCTCTCTCTCCCCTGCTCTCTCTCTCTCCCCTGCTCTCTCTCTCTCCCCTGCTCTCTCTCTCTCCCCTGCTCTCTCTCTCCCCTGCTCTCTCTCTCCCCTGCTCTCTCTCCCTCTCTCTCTCTCCCTCTCTCTCCCCATCTCTCTCTCTCTCCCCATCTCTCCCCAACCTCCCACCTCTCTCCCCCTTTCTGCCCCTCTCTCTCCCCTTTTCTTCCCCTCTCCCTCTGTCCCCCTCTCACCATCTCCCCCTCTTACCCCATTTCCCTCACTCTCCCCCTCTTCCTCACTCTCCCCCTCTTCCTCACTCTCCCCCTCTTCCTCACTCTCCCCCTCTGTCCCCCTCCCCTTCCTCCCCCCTTTCTCTTCCCTCTCTCCACCCCTCTCTCCCCCCTCCTCCTTTCCCCTTCTCTCCCCCCTTTTTCCCCTCTCTCTCTCCCCCCCCTCACCGCCTCTCTCACCCCTTCTAACTGTCTCCAATCCACAGACTCTCCCGGGATAATTTAGAAATGTCCCTGTTCAGTGAGACCAATAAAGTTTCCCATTTGAAAGCCTTCTGCAACAATCACAGGCCGAGATTGATTCTTTTACACAAGCCAAGAATAATCTCCAAGGTACGTCTAAACCCTCAGTGTCTGGAGACCGAGGGAACCGTGTGTGGGTTATGGAGACCGAGGGAACCGCGTGGGGGATACAGAGACCGGGGGAATCATGTGTGGGATATGTAGACTGGGGGAAACCGCGTTCGGGATATGGAGAATGGGGGAATTGCATGTGGGATGCAGAGACTGGGGGGAACCATGTGTGGTATATGGAGATTGGGGGCACCATGTGTGTAGGATATGAAGACTGGGGGAACTGTGTGTGAGGGATACGGAGACCGGGGGGAACTGTGTGAGGGATATGGAGACTGGGGGAACCGCACCGAGTGTGTGGGATACGGAGACCGGGGAATCGTGTGTGTGGGATACAGAGACTGGGGGAACCGTGTGCGGATACGCAGACCGGGGAAACCACGTGAGGGATACGCAGACTGAGGGAATCGTGAGTGGGATATGGAGATCAGGGGAACTGTGTGTAGGATATGAAGACTGGAGGAACTGTGTGGGATATGGAGACTGAGGGAACCGCGTGTGGGATATGGAGATGGGGGAACTGCGTGTAGGAGCAGGATATGGAGAATGGGGGAACTGCATGGATACGGAGACCGGGGAAACTGCGTGCGGGATATGGAGACTGAGGGAACCGCGTGTGGGATACGGAGATGGGGGAACTGCGTGTGGGATATGGAGACTGAGGGAATCATGTGTGAGGGTTATGGAGACCGGGGGAACCGTGTGAGGGATACAGAGACTGGGGGACTGCACCGAGTGTGTGGGATACGGAGACTGGGGGAACCGTGTGTGGGATATGGAGACCGGGGGAGCTGTGTGTTGGATACAGAAACTGTGGAACCGCATGTTGGATATGGAGACCGGGGGAACTGCATGTGGGATATGGAGAATGGGGGAACTGCATGGATACGGAGACTGGGGAAACCGCGTGCGGGATATGGAGACTGAGGCAACCGCGTGTGGGATATGGAGAATGGGGAACCGTGTGTGGGATATGGAGACCGAGTGAACCACGTGAGGGATACGCAGACTGAGGGAATCGTGAGTGGGATATGGAGACCGAGGGAACCACGTGTGGGATACGGAGACCGGGGGGAACCGTGTGTGGGAGATATGGAGACCAGGGGAACCGCACCGTGTGTGTGTGAGTGTGTGTGTGTGTGTGATACAGAGACCAGGGAACCGTGTTATGGTATATGGAGACTGGGGGCATCATGTGTGTAGGATACGGAGACCAGGGAACCGTGTGTGGGATACGGAGACCGGGGGAAACCATATGCAGGATATGGAGATTGGGGGAACTGCATGGATACGGAGACCGGGGAAACCGTGTGCGGGATATGGAGACTGAGGGAACCGCGTGTGGGATACGGAGATGGGGGATCTGCGTGTGGGATATGGAGACTGAGGGAATCATGTGTGAGGGTTACGGAGACCGAGGGAACCGTGTGAGGGATACAGAGACTGGGGGACCGCACCGAGTGTGTGGGATACGGAGACTGGGGGAACCGTGTGCGGGATATGGAGACCGGGGGAGCTGTGTGTTGGATACAGAAACTGTGGAACCGCATGTTGGATATGGAGACCGGGGGAACTGCACGTGGGATATGGAGAATGGGGGAAACCGTGTGCGGGATACGGAGAATGGGGGAGCTGCGTGTGGGTTACAGAGACCGGGAAATTGCGTGCAGATACGGAGACTGAGGGAATCCTGAGTGGGGTATGGAGACTGGGGAACCGTGTGTGGGATATGCAGACTGGGGGCACCGTGTGAATGGGATACGGAGATGGGGGAGTTGCGTGTGGGATACAGTGTCAGGTGGAACTGTGTGTGGTATACTTAGACCGGGGGAACCACAATGTACTCGGTTTGATCCCCCCCTCTCTCTCCCTCTCCCCCACCTGTCCAGATGAGCTCCACCACTTGCGCTCCGAGCAGGAGAGGCAGGTGGAGCGTGGGAGGAGGAGAGGGAGCGGCTACGTCGAGACCTGTCGAGGTGCCGGGACGAGGCGGCGGGGACGCTCGATGCTGAGCGGAGGGCTCACCGGGATCAGGTGGAGCAGATGGAGGAGGAGCAGGTGGGCAGGGGGCTTTTGGGAGGGCTGCAGGGCGGGGGGCATCCTTCTCTCCACCAAGCCACGTTCCCAAGTGTTTATGGCTGTCGCCATGTCTCTCCGACTGTGTCCAAGTCTCTCCGACTGTGTCCAAGTCTCTCCGACTGTGTCCGAGTCTCTCTGATTGTGTTCGCGTCTTTCCGAATGTGTCTGAGTCTGTCTGACACTCTCTCATTTGATCTGGGTCTCTCCGGCTGTCTTCGACACCCCTCAGCTGTAATCGAATCTCTCTGATGCTCTCTGACTGTATTCGAACTTCTCTGACTGTATCTGAGTTTCTCCCACTGTAGCCGAGTCGCTCTAACGCTCTCTCACTTGATCTGTTTCTCTCCGGATGCCTTCGTTGCCCCCTCGACTGTAATTGAATCTCTCTGACGTTCTCTGACTGCAGCCGAGCCGCTGCGACTGTTGCCGAGTCCCTCCAACTGTAGAGGTCTCTCTGACTGTAGCCAAGTCTCCCTGACAGTAGCCATCTCTCCGACTGTAGCAAAGCCTCTTCGACTGTATCAGTGTCCCTCCGACTGTATCCGAACCTCACTGACTAGTTGTCTCTCCGACTGTAGCTGAGTCTCTGGAACTGTATCAAAGTTTCACCGATGATAACCCTCTCCCACTGTAGCCGAGCCTCTATGATTGTATCTGAGCGTCTCTGACTGTATATGAGTCCCTCTGACTGTATCCGTCTGTCCGATTGTCCCTGAGTCTCTGACTGTCTCCAACTCTCTCCAACTATCCCAACTGCTCCCTACCTGTCCTGAACTTTCTCTGCCTGTCCCCGACTCTCTCTGACCAAACCTGACTATCTTTGCCTGTCCCTGACCCTCACCGCCCGTCCCCGACTCTCCCCGCCTGCCCTGACTCTCTCCGCTTGTCCCCAATTCTCTCTGACCAAGTCTGACTTTTTCTGATTGGACCCAACTCTCTCTGACTGTCCCTGACTCTAACTGTCCCTGACTCTCTCTGCCTGTCCCCAACACTCTCCACCTGTCCCCAACTCTCTCCACCTGTCCCCAACTCTCTCCACCTGTCCCCAACTCTCTCCACCTGTCCCCAACTCTCTCCACCTGTCCCCCAAATCTCTCCGACTGTCCCCCGACACTCTCTGCTTGTCCCTGACTCTTTCCACTTGGCCCTGACTCACTCTGACTGTCCCTGACTCTCTCTAACTGTCCCCGACTCTCTCCGCCTGTCTTCGACTCTCTCCAACTGTTTCTGACTCTCTCTGACAGTCTCCGACTCTCTCCGACACTTCAGACTCTCTCCACTTGCCCCTATCCTCTCTGCCTGTCCCGACCCTCTCCACCTGTCCCCGACATACTCTGCCTGTTCACGATGCTCTCCGCCTGTACCAGAACACTTCCGCCCGTACCCGACCATCTCCGCCTGTCCACAACTCTTTGCCTGTCCCCGATCCCCTCTGCCTGCCCCCGACCCTCTCTGCGTCCACAACTCTGCGCCTGTCCCCCGACCCCCTTTGCCTGTCCCTGACTCCCTCAGACTGTCCCAGACTATCTCCGTCTGTCCCCAACGCTCTCTACATGTCCCCGACCCTCTCTCTCTGTCCCTGATCCCCTCTGCCTCCGACCCTCTCTGCCTGTCCCCGACTCTGTCACCGACTCCCTCATACTGTCCCAGACTCTCTCCATCTGTCCCCAATGCTCTCTACATGTCCCCGATCCTCTCTGCCTGTCCCCAAGTCCAACTGTTCGGGATGCTCTCTGCTGCCTCTTGCGCACCCCACCCCTCCCTCACCACCACCCACCTCCTCTTCCACCAGCGAGCCCTACACCTCTCCCTCGAGGAGCAGAGGCTTGCAGCCACTGAGGAGGTTCGGCGGGCAGCAGAGGAGGCAACAGCGGAGTCACACAGGGAGCGGGAACGCCTGCTGGAGGCTGTGTCGGGCCTGAGGGCGGAGAGAGAGGAGATCCTCGCTCAGAGCGCGACAGAGCGGCAGCAGGTGAGGTGGGGAGGGACGAGGTGTGGGGGGGGGTGTAGAATGAGGGAGAGGAGACGTAGAGTGAGGGGAAGGGGTGTAGAGTGAGGGAGAAGAGGTGTGGAGTGAGAGGGAGGGGTGTCGTGAGGGGTGTAGAGTGAGGTGAGAGGGGTGTAGAGTGAATGGGAAGGGGTGCAGAGTGAAGGGGTATAGAGTGAGGGGAGAGCGAAATAGAGTGAAGTGGAAGGGGTGTAGAGTGAGGGGGAGGGGAGTAAGGTGACAGGGAAGGGGTGTAGAGTGAGGGGAAGGGGTGTTGAGTGAGGGGGAAGGGGTATAGAGTGAGGGGAGAGCGAAATAGAGTGAAGTGGAAGGGGTGTAGAGTGAGGAGGGAGGGGTGTAGAGTGAGGAGGAAGGGGTGTAGAGTGAGGAGAAGGAGTGTTGAGTGAGGGGGAAGGGGTATAGAGTGAGGAGGAAGGGATGTAGAGTGAGGGGAAGGGGTGTAGAGTGAAGTGGAAGGGGTATAGAGTGAGGGGATATCGAGTGAAGGGAAGTGGTGTAGAGTGAGGGGGAAGGGGTATAGAGTGAGGGGAGAGTGAAATAGAGTGAAGTGGAAGGGGTGTAGAGTGAGGAGGGAGGGGTGTAGAGTGAGGAGAAGGAGTGTTGAGTGAGGGGGAAGGGGTATAGAGTGAGGAGAGGGTGTAGAGTGAGGGGAAGGAGACAGAGTGAAGTGGAAGTGGTGTAGAATGAGGGGGAAGGGGTGTAGAGTGAAGGGAAAGGCTCCTTTCGCACTAACCTTGGATTTCTCCCCCTTTACACCCCCCTTCTTCCACCCACCCCCCCCCCCCCCAATTTCCCCGGACAGGCCCTGTCGGAGTTGGGCCGAGTGAATGCGCGGACCCTCGAGGAGCTCTCTGTCAGCCGGAGAGAGGTGGCCGCTCTAGAAGAGGCCATCCGGAGGGTTGAGCAGGAGAGGAAACGACTTGCAGGTGAGTCCCCGGCCAGGGTGCGGGGGGTGGTTGGGGGGAGGGGTGGAAGAGGGGAGGGGGAGGGAAGGAATGTGAAAGGGAGAGAGAGGGGGAAGGGAGCAGAGGAGGGAGGGTTTGTGGAAGGGAGAGAGAGAAAGAGGAGGGGACTGAGAGAATGAGGATGGGAGGGGAGAGGGAGTGTGAAAGAGGGAAGGAAGGATTGATGATGCGAGGGAGTGAGAGAAGGAGGGATGGTGAGAGGAGGAAAGAGGTGAAGAGTGAGGTGGTGTAGAGTGAGGGGAGGAGGGGTGTAGAGTGAAGGGGATGGGGTGTAGAGTGAGGGGAGGGGAGTAGAATAACGGGGAGGGGTGTAGTGAGGGGGAAGGGGTGTAGAGTGACGGGGAAGGGGTGTTGAGTGAGGGGAGAGGGAAGTAGAGTGAAGTGGTAGGGGTGTAGAGTGAGGGAGAGGGGTGTGGAGTGAGGGGAAGGGGAAAGGGAGGGATGGTGAGAGGAGGAAAGAGGGAGATTGGAAGAAAGGCAAGGAGGGATTGAGGGAGCAAGGGGAGGGAGAGGAGGAGAAAGGGGGTGGAGGGTGTCTGGCAGGTCTGAGAGAGGGGGATGGGCAGGGGAAGGAGGAGAGGGTGAGAAGGGGAGAGGGAGTGTGGAAGAGGCAGAGGGAGGGAAGGAGGGAAAGGATTAAGGGGAGGGGGAAAGACTGAAGGAGGGAATGATTGAGATACTCTCCCCCTCCTCCCTCTCCCCCCCTCCCTCTCCCCCCCTCCCTCTCCCCCACTTCTCTCTGCCCCTCTCCCCATCTCTCCTCTCTCTCTTTCCCTCCTCTCCCTCCCTCTCTCCCTCCCCAGGAAACCATTACCAGCCTCTCTACGACCCTGGACCAGACCCGGGCCGATCTCGCCCAGTTGGAGGATGCTCGGTCGAGGGCCGAGGGGGAGCTGAGGGAGGAGAGGAACCGGTTGGAGGTTGAGCGGGGGAAGGAGATAACATGGGTGAGAGACCTTCCTCTCCCGCCCCAGCAGGTCTAGGGATAGGCCCACGGCTTGGCCCGAGGCCTGGCCATCGGACCAAGCCTACCTGAGTAGGCCGCCCTGCCCTTTCTCCCCTGCTCTGACCCTTGCATTGGACCAGACCTGCCTGACCCCGGCCCGACCTGTCGACCTAGGCCGCCACAACCTTCTGATCCTTGACCTGAGGCTCCGAGCAAAATGGGGGCCTACTCACCTGAAGCGCAGTCAGGCCTGTCAAGTCTTTGACCCATGACCTTCCACCTTGCGTGATTTGACCTGGACCGGGCCTATCTTAGGCCCCAAAAGAGGGGCCGCATGGTCCTTTGACACTTGCACTGACCCCCTCTGAGCGAGACGGGGCCGTTAGGGTAGTCTATTGATCTAGGCCGCGCGACCTTTACCCCTGGCCCTGACCCCATGCCCTCAAGCAGGATGGAGTCGACCTGACCTGCATCCCAAGTGAAACCTGTGGGGCTAGGCCACATGACCCACTTGACATGGACTGGCCCTGCCTCAGACCTCAGTTGAAGCCTATCAAGCTTGGCCACAAGACTGTTTGAGCCCTGACCTTCTCCCCGAGCGAGACGGGGCCTATTTATCCGAGGCCCCTAGTGAATCCTGTCGAGTTAGGCTGCACCACTCTTTAACCCTTGACATGACCCTCTTGACCTGGACTGGGCCTATCTTAGGCCCCAAGAGAAACCTATCGAACTAGGCCACACGGCTCTTTCAGGCCTGTTCTTTCTCTCCAAGCAAGACAGGGCCTATTTACCCAAAGCCCCAAGTGAAGTCTGTCGAACTAGGCTGGATGAACCTTTGACCCTTCCTCCTGACCTCCCTATCCCCGCAGGCAGAAGAGCTGGAGGCCCGTGTGGCAGCGGCAGAAGAGGGCCGGCGGGAAGCCTGGCGGGAGATGCGGGCTGCGGCGGACGAGGCCCAAGCCCTGCGTCGGGCCCTGGGGGAGGCTCGCGGCCAGCGGGATGAGGCAGAGGGCGAGGGGCGTCGGGCGGCCGAGGAAGCCTGGTGGGAGGCCCGGCGGGGGCTGGAGGCCGAGAAGGTCAGGTAGGCTTCGTGACCCCCTGTGACACCCCCCTACCCCCCCGATCTCTGTCCCCTGACCCATCAGAACCCCTCTCTCTGGACCTTGACCTCAGGCCCCACGACCCCCTAACCCTTTTGTCCCTGGACACCCGACCCACCCCTAGCCTTCCCCCTCTCCGAACTTTGACCTCCGATCCCTTGGACACTCTGGCCCTTGACTATCAACCTCCTGAGTAGACCACCCTCTTGTCCTGATGACCCCTGAAACTGCCCTCTGACATTGGACACTTATTTCCGCTCTCTCTCCCTCTCTCTCCCTCTCTCTCTCCCCCCTCTCTCCCCCTCTCTCTCCCCCTCTCTCTCCCCCTCTTTACCCCTGCTCTCCCCTCTCTGTCTCTCCCCCTGACTCTCTCTCTCTCCCTCCTCTATCTACCCCCTCTCTCTGTCCCCCTCCCCTCGCTCTTCCCCCTCTCTCTTTCTCCTCCTCTCTCCCCGCTCTGTCTCGTCCTCCCTCCCCCCCACTCCCCTGCAGCCTCCAACTCCAACTCGAGGAGACCCAGGCTCGATCCCTCCTCGTGCAGGAGACGAATGCATCACTGAAGGACGAGGCAGAGGGTCTGAGGAGGAGCCTGCGGGAGGTGGAGAGGGAGAGGCTCGAGGGACGCCGGGAGATGCAGGAACTCCGCAGGAAGGTAGGGGGTGCAAAGCAAGGAAGTGGGACACGGTGTGGGGGGGGGTGGCAGAGACGGACGTATCTTGGGGGACAAGGGTCATAAACAGCAGGGGAGCATCAGAGACGGATGTATCTTGGGGGACGAGGGTCGGACACAGCGGGGGAGTGTCAGAGATGGACAGATCCTGGGGTACGAGGGTCGGACACGGCGATGAAGTGTCAGAGATGGATGGATCTCGGGGTACAAGGGTCAGAGTTGGCAGGGAGCATCAGAGATCGCTCTGGGACAGCAGGGAGTGTCAAAGATGAACGGATTTCGGGGTATAAGGGTCGGACACAATATGGAGTGTCAGAGATGAATGGATCTCGGGGTTTTGAAAATCGGACACAATGGAGAGTGGCAGAGATGGACAGATCTTGGGGTACGATGGTCAGACACAATGCGGAGTGTCAAGCAAGGAAGTGGGACATGGCGTGGTGGGGTGGCAGAGATGGGCGGATCAGGGGACAAAGGTCGTAAACAGGGGAGCATCAGAGATGGATGGATCTTGGTGTATGAGGGTCGGAGACGCTGTGGAAAAGCAGATGGACAGATCTCGGGGTACAAGGGTCCAATACAGCAGCAAGCATCAGAGATGGATGGATCTCAGGTTATGAGGGTTCGACATGGTGGGGAGTGTCTGAAATGGACCAATCTCAGATAACGAGGGTCGGACAAAATGGGAAATGGCAGAGACGGATAGATCTTGGAGTACGAGGGTCAGAGACGGCAGGGAGTGGCAGAGACTGACAAATCTCAGGGTACAATGGTTAGAGTCGGTGGGGAGTGTCAGAGATTAACGTATCTCATGGGACGAGGGTCGGACACAATGGGGAGTGACAGAGATCTTGGGGTACGATAATCGGACACAGCAGAGAGCGTCAGACACGGACGGATCTCGGAGTAGGTGGGACAGATTGAACGAGCTCTCTCCTCTCTCTCCCCCACCCCAGTTGAAGATGTTGGAGGCTGACCTCTCCCGTAGTACGCAGGACCTCGAGGCACAGCGAGCCTCGGCCGTGCGGAGGGACCAAGAGGCCCTCAGGGAACTGGGACTACTCCGCACCAAGGTTGCGCAGGTGACGGAAGAGAACGAGGTTTCTCTCCTACAGGTGAGTGAGGCCCATTCATCTCTCCCACTCCCCCTCTACTGCTCTCCCCTTCTCTCCCTCCCTATGGATCAAGACCCACCCTCCAAATCCTGGTCTCCCGATCCCACCATGGGAGGGACCCACTCCCGGATTCGAACCATGTTGGACGTGGGCAATCGTGCTCCCACCTTCCCTCTCCCCTCTCTCTCATTCTCCCTCTCTCCCGCCCACTCTCTCCCCCTCACTCTCCCCCCTCTCCCCCTTTGTCTCCCACTCTCTCTCCTCTTTCTCTTTCCCCTCTCTCTCTCCCTCCCCCTCCCTCCTTCCCTCTCTCTCCCCCCCTCTCAACCACCCCCTGCCTGATCTAACTCTCTCACCCCACACCCTGCAGGCCAGGGAGGGAGAAAGAAGGGCTGTTGAGGCCCAGGGCGACGTCCGGGTGCAACTGGAGGATCTGAGGTCGGAACTGGAGCAGTTGCGGGGCCTGGAGAAGGCCCGGTCGGATGAAGCAAGCCAACTAGGCCTCAGGCTGGAGTGTCTCTCCCAGACGGAGGCCAAACTGCGGCTGGAGCTCAGCGCGGCCCTGGGGCGGGCCCAGGCCTTGTCCCACGGTCTGGCAAAGGTCGACACTGAAGCCAAGAAGACTCGCTCGAGGCTCGGAGACCTACTGTCCACGCTCAGGCAGAGCCTGGGCCTACCGGCGGGCCTGAATCCTGAGGCCCGGAGATCCGAATCTGACGGAGGTGAGAGCTCATTTTCACCATGTTAGTCTACATCCTCCTGCAATATCTTCGTTCCCCACCGTGTCAGTCCCTGTACCCCATGCTCTCTCCGTTCCCCACCGTTCGCTGTGTCGGTACACGAACCCTGAGGTCTCTCCGTTCATTGCCATTCACCATGTCAGTCCCCAAATCCCGAGGTCTCTCCTTTCTCCACCGTTCACCGTGTCGGTCCCCGTACCCCAAGGTCTCCCCATTCCCCACCGTTCACCATGTTGGTTCCCGTACCCCGAGGTCTCTCCGTTCACCGTGTCGGTCCCCGTACCCCGAGGTCTCTCCGTTCCCCTACTTTCACTGTGTCGGTCCCCGTACTCTGAGGTGTCCCTGTTCCCCACTGTTCACTGAGTCAGTCCCTTTAACCCGAGGTCTCTCCGTTCCCCATCTTTCACTGTGTCGGTCCCCGAACCCCGAGTTCTCCCTGTTCCATACCGTTCACCGAGTCATTCCCCTAACCCAAAGGTCTCTCTGTTCCCTGCTGTTCACCGAGTCTATCCCCTTATCCCGAGGTCTCTCCATTCCCCTTCTTTCACTGTGTCGGTCCCTGATCCCCGAGTTCTCCCCGTTCCCTGCCATTCACCATGTCAGTCCCTGTACCCTGAGGTCTCTCCGTTCCCCACCATTCACCGTGTCAGTCTCCGTACCCCGAGGTCTCTCCGTTCTCCACCTTTCACTGTGTCAGTCCCAGTACCCCCGCGGTCTCTCCGTTCTCCACTGTTCACCGTGTCAGTCCCCGTACCCCGAGGTCTCTTCGTTCCCCACTGTTCAATGTGTCAATCCCCACACGCTAAGGTCTCTCCATTCCCCACTGTGTTGGTCCCCATACCCCAAGGTCTCTCCTTTCTCCACCGTTCATCGTGTCGATCCCTGAATCCCAAGGTTTCCCCGTTCCCCACTGTTCACTGTTTCGGTCCCCTTACCCCGAGGACTCTCCATTCTCCGTGTTGGTCTCCGTACCCACGCTCTCTCCTTTCTCCACCGTTCACTGTGTCTGTCGACGTACCCCGAGGTCATTCCCCACCATTCAACGTCATTCCCTGTACCCTGCAGTCTCTCTGATGTTCACTGTTCACCGAGTTGGTCCCTGTACCTCGAGGTCTCTCCGTTCCCCACCTTTCACTGTGTCTGTACCCGTACCCTGAGGTGCCCCCTTTCCCCATTGTTCACCAAGTCTGTCCCCTTATCCCGAGGTCTCTCTGTTCCCCATCTTTCACTGTATCGGTCCCCGAATCCCGAGTTCTCCCTGTTGCCTGCCATTCACCATGTCAGTCCCTGAGGTCTCTCTGTTCCCTGCCATCACCATGTTAGTCCCCGTACGCTGCGGTCTCTCCGTTCTCCACCGTTCATCGAGTCGGTCCCCTAAACCAAAGGTCTCTCTGTTCCCCACCACTCACCATGTCGGTCCCCATACTCCGAGGTCTCTCCGTTCCCCACTGTTCACTGTTTCAGTCACCGTACCCCGAGGACGCTCTGTTCTATGATAGGTTTTACCAACTCTCTCCCCCTTCTCTCTCCCTCTCCTCCATACTCTCTTCTCCCATCCCCCTCTCCCTCCTTCTCTCAGTCTCTACTGGAGAAGACTCTCGGGACGAATCCCTCCTTCAACCCATTGAGGGAGGGGAGGTTGTGGATTTGGAGGTCGAGGCAGTGGAGGCTGCCGTGAGGGGGATTCAGGAGAGGGAGAGCCTACTCCGAAAGGAGAGGGTAGGTGGGGAAAGGGAGCATGGAGAGGCGTAGAGGAGGAGAAGGATCTGAGTGATTGGGAAAGGTCCAACACGCTGGGGACATTATACACTGAAGAGTGACTGGGACGTTGCCCAGACATGTGGGACAGAGTTACAGTGAAAGGTCCAACAAGTTCGGGAATTTATCCCCTGAAAATTTACTTGGATGTTGCCCAGATGTCTGGGACTGTGTTTCTGGGAAGGTTTCAACAGGTTCGGGACTTAATCCCCTGAAGATTTACTAGGATGTGGCCCGGATGTCAGGGACTGAGTTATAGGGAAAGGTCCAACAGGTTCGGGACTTAATCCCCTGAAGATTTGCTGGTACTTTGCACGGACGTCAGGGACTGAGTTACAGGGAAATGTTAAACAGGTTCGGGACATTATCCCCTGAAGATTTACTGGGTCTTTGCCTGGATGTCAGGGACTGAGTTACAGGATAAGGTTTAGCAGGTTCGGGACTTTATCCCCTGAAGATTTACTGGGTCTTTGCCTGCAAGTCAGGGACTGAATTACAGTGAAAGTTCAACAGGTTCTGGACTTTATCCCCTGTAGCTTTACTGGGACGTTGTCTGGACGTCAGGGACTGAGTTACAGGGAAAGGTCCAACAGGATCGGGACTTTATCCCCTGAAGATTTACTAGGATGTGGCCTGGATGTCTGGAACGGAGTTACAGGGAAAGGTCCAACAGGTTCAGGACTTTATCCCCTAAAGACTTAATAGGACATTGCCCGGACGTCAGGGACTGAGTTATAGGAAAAGTTCCAATACATTCAGGACTTTATCCCCTGAAGATTTACTGGGACGTTGCCCCGACATCAGGGATTGAATTACAGGAAAAGAGTCAACAGGGTTGGGTCCTTAACCCCTGAAGATTTACTTGGACGTTGCACGGTCATCAGGGACTGGGTTACAGGGAAAGGTCAAACAAGTTCAGGACTTTATTCCCTGAAGATTTACTGGGATGTTGCCCGTATGTCAGGGAATGTGTTACAGGGAAAGGTCCAACAGGTTCGTGACTTAATTCCCTGAAGATTTGCTAGGATGTGGCCCAGACATCAGGGACTGAGTTATAGGGAAAGGTAGAACAGGTTTGGGACTTAATTCCCTGAGATTTACTGGGTTATGGCCCCGATGTCAGGGATTGAGTTACAGGGAAATTTCCAACAGTTTCGGGACTTTATCACCTGAAGATCTACTGGGACTTTGCCCGGACGTCAGGGACTGAGTTACAGGGAAAGTTCAACAGGTTTGGGAATTTATTCCCTGTAGATTTAATGGGACGTTGTCCAGACATCAGGGACTGAGTACAGGGAAAAGTTCAATTGGGTCGGGACTTTATATCCCCTGAAGGTTTACTGGGATGTTGCCTGGACGTCAGGGACAGAGTTACAGGGAAAGTTCCAACAGTTTCGGGACTTTATCCCATGAATATTTATGGGCATGTTACGTGTACCTCAGTGACTGTGTTCCAGAGAATGTGAGTTACAGGGAAAGGTTCAACAGGTTCGGGACTTAATCCCCTGAAGATTTACTGTGATGTGCCTCGGATGTCAGGGACTGAGTTATAGGGAAAGATCCAACAGGTTTGGGACTTAATCCCCTGAAGATTAACTGGGATGTGGCCCGGACGTCTGGAACGGAGTTACAGGGAAAGGTTTAGCAGATTCGGAACTTTATCCCCTGAAGATTTACTGGGTCTTTGCCTGGACGTCAGGGACTGAATTACAGTGAAAGTTCAACAGGTTTGGGACTTTATCCCCTGTAGCTTTACTGGGATGTTGACCAGACATGTGGGACCAAGTTACAGTGAAAGGTCCAACACGTTCGGGAATTTATCCCCTGAAGATTTACTTGGACTTCTGGGACTGTTTTTCTGGGAAGGTTTCAACTGGTTCGGGACTTTATCTCCTGACAATTTATTAGGACAGTACCCGGGTATCAGGGATAGAGTTACAGGGAACGGTTCGAAAGGTTTGGGCCTTTATCCCCTGTAGTGTTATTGGGATGTTGTCCGGACGTCAGGGAGTAAGTTGCAGGGAAAGGTCCAACACGTTCAGGACTTTATCCCCTAAAGATTTAATTGGACATTGCCCGGACGTCAGGGACTGAGTTACAGGAAAAGTTCCAATACATTCAGGACTTTATCCCATGAAGATTTACTGGGACGTTGCCCCGACATCAGGGACTGAGTTACAGGCAAAGAGTCAACAGTGTCGGGACCTTAATCCCTGAAGATTTACTTGGACGTTGCCCGGTCGTCAGGGACTGGGTTACAGGGAAATGTCCAACAGGGTTGGGACTTTATGCCCAGAAGATTTAATATGACAATGCCCGGACATCAGGGACTGAGTTACAGGGAAAGGTTCAACAGGTTCATGACTTTATTCCCTGAACATTTACTGGTACTTTGCATGGACGTCAGGGACTGAGTTACAGGGAAATGTTAAACAGGTTCGGGACTTTATCCCCTGAAGATTTACTGGGTATTTGCCTGGATGTCATGGTCTGAGTTACAGGGTAAGGTTTAGCAGGTTCGGGACTTTATCCCCTGAAGATTTACTGGGTGTTCGTGTGGACGTCAGGGACTGAATTACAGTGAAAGTTCAACAGGTTTGGGACTTTATCCCCTGTAGCTTTACTGGGATGTTGCCCAGACATGTGGGACCAAGTTACAGTGAAAGGTCAAACACGTTCGGGAATTTATCCCCTGAAGATTTACTTGGACGTTGCCCTGACTTCTGGGACTGTTTTTCTGGGAAGGTTTCAACTGGTTCGGGACTTTATCTCCTGATAATTTATTAGGACAGTGCCCGGAGTTACAGGGAAAGGTTTGAAAGGTTTGGGCCTTTATCCCCTGTAGTGTTATTGGGATGTTGTCCGGACGTCAGGGAGTAAGTTGCAGGGAAATGTCCAACACGTTCAGGACTTTATCCCCTAAAGATTTAATTGGACATTGCCCGGACGTCAGAGACTGAGTTACAGGAAAAGTTCCAAGACATTCAGGACTTTTACCCCTGAAGATTTACTGGGATTTTGCCTGGCCATCAGGGACTGAATTACAGGGAAAGTTTCAATAGGTTTGGGTCTTTATACCCTGAATATTTACTTGGATATTTCCCGTCCATCAGGGAATGGGTTACAGGGAAATGTCCAACAGGGTCGGGCCTTTACTCCCTGAAGATTTACTACGACATTGCCCGACATCAGGGACTGAATTACAGGGAAAGGTTCAACAGGTTCGTGACTTTATCTCCTGAACATTTACTGGTACTTTGCACGGACGTCAGGGACTGAGTTACAGGGAAATGTTCAACAGGTTCGGGACTTTATCCACTGAAGATTTACTGGGTCTTTGCGTGGAAGTCAGGGACTGAGTTACAGGGAACTGTTCAACAGGTTCGGGACTTTATCCCCTGAAGATTTGCTGAGATGTTGCCCAGATGTCTGGGACTGTGTTTCTGGGAAGGTTTCAACAGTTTTGGGACTTAATCCCCTGAAGATTTAGTAGGATGTGGCCCGTATGTGAGGGACTGAGTTATAGGGAAAGGTCCAACAGGTTTGGGACTTAATCCCTTGATATTTACTGGGTTATGGCCCCGACTTCAGGGACTGGGTTACGGGGAAGGTTCAACTGGTTTGGGAATTTATCCCGTGTAGATTTAATGGGACATTGTCCGGACAGCAGGGACTGAGTTACAGGGAAATGTTAAACAGGTTCGGGACATTATCCCCTGAAGATTTAGTGGGTCTTTGCCTGGACGTCAGGGACTGAGTTACAGGGTAATGTTTAGCAGGTTTGGGACTTTATCCCCTGAAGATTTACTGGGTCTTTACCTGGAAGTCAGGGACTGAATTACAGTAAAAATTCAACAGGTTCAGGACTTTATCCCCAGTAGCTTTACTGGGACGTTGTCTGGACGTCAGGGACTGAGTTAGAGGGAGAGGTCCAACAGGGTTGGGACTTTATCCCCTGAAGATTTACTGGGACGTTGCCCGGACGTCAGGCTCTGAGTTACACGGAAAGTTCCAACAGGGTTGGGACTTTATCCCCTGAAGATTTACTAGGATGTGGCGTGGACGTCAGGGACTGAGTAATAGGGTAAGGTTCAACAGGTTCGGGACTTAATCCTCTGAAGATTAACTGGGATGTGACCCGGATGTCTGGGATGGAGTTACAGGGAAAGGTGCAACAGGTTCAGGACCTTTATCAACTGAAGATTTACTGGGATGTTGCCCGGACGTCAGGGACTGAATTACAGGGAAATGTTCAACAGATTCGTGACTTTATCCCCTGAACATTTACTGGTACTTTGCACGGATGTCAGGGACTGAGTTACAGGGAAAGGTCCAATACATTCAGGACTTGATTCCCTGAAGATTTAGTGGGACGTTGCCCAGACGTCAGGGACTGACTTACAGTGAATGGTCCAACAGGTTCGGGACTTTATCCCTTGAAGATTTACTGGGTCTTTGCCTGGAAGTCAGGGACTGAATTACAGTGAAAGTTCAACAGGTTCAGGACTTAATCCCCTAAGATTTACTGGGTTATGGCCCCGACGTCAGGGACTGAGTTACCGGGGGAAGTTCCAACAATTTTGGGATGTTATCACCTGAAGATCTACTGGGACTTTGCCCAGACGTCAGGGACTGAGTTACAGGGAAAGTTGCACAGGTTTGGGAATTTATCCCGTGTAGATTTACGGGGATGTTACATGGACGTCAGCGACTGGGTTGCAAGGAATGTGACAACAGCTTCAGGTCTTTATCAACTGAAGATTTACTGGGAAATTGCCAGGACGTCAGGAACTGAGTTATAGGGAATATTCCAACAATTTTGGGACTTTATTCCATGAAGATTTACCGGGATGTTACTTGGACATCAGCAACTGGGTTCCAGGGAATATGACAACAGCTTCAGGACTTTATCAACTGAACAATTTACTGGGACGTTGCCAGGAGGTCAGGAACTGAGTTACAGGAAATGGTTCAATAGGTTTGGGACTTTATACCCTGAAGATTTACTGGGTCGTTGCCCAGACATGTGGGACCGAGTTACAGTGAAAGGTCCAACACGTTTAGGACTTTATCCCCTGAAGAATTACTGGGATGTTGCCCGTATGTCAGGGAATGAGTTACAGGGAATTGTCCAACAGTTTCGGGACTAAATCCTGTGAAGATTTGCGAGGATGTGGCCCAGACATCAGGGACTGAGTTATAGGGAAAGGTACAACAGGTTTGGGACTTAATCCCCTGAGATTTACTGGGTTATGGCCCCGACGTCAGGGATTGAGTTACAGGGAAAGTTCCAACAATTTCGGGATGTTATCACTTGAAGTTCTACTGGGACTTTGTCCGGACGTCAGGGACTGAGTTAGAGGGAAAGTTCCCCAGGTTTGGGAATTTATCCCGTGTAGATTTACGGGGATGTTACATGGACATCAGCGACAGGGTTCCAGGGAATGTGACAATAGCTTCAGTACTTTATCAACTGAAGATTTACTGGGACTTTGCCAGGATGTCAGGAACTGAGTTACAGGGAAAGTTCCAAGAGTTTCGGGACTTTATGCCATGAAGATTTGCTGGGATGTTACTTGGACATCAGCAACTGGGTTCCAGGGAATATGACAACAGCTTCAGGACTTTATCAACTGAACATTTACTGGGACATTGCCAGGACATCAGGAACTGAGGTACAGGGAATGGTTCAATAGGTTTGGGACTTTATCCCCTGAAGATTTACTGGGACATTGCCCAGACATGTGGGACCGAGTTACATTGAAAGGTCCAACACGTTCAGGACTTTATCCCCTGAAGATTTACTTGGACGTTGCCCAGACATCTGGGACAGTGTTTCTGGGAAGGTTTCAACTGGATTGGGACTTTATCTCCGGACAATTTACTAGGTCAGTGCCCGGATGTCAGGGACTGAGTTACAGGGAAAGGTTCAAAAGGTTCAGGTCTTTATCCCCTGTAGTATTAATCGGACGTTGTCGAGACGTCAGAGACTGAGTTACAGGATAAGGTCCAACACGTTCAGGACTTTATCCCCTGAAGATTAACTGGGATGGTGCCCGGACTGATTTACAGGGGAAGGTTCAGCAGGTTTGGCACTGTATCCTCTGAAGATATAATGTGATGATGCCGGGAAGTCAGTAACTGAGTTACAGGAAAAGCTCCAATACATTCAGGACTATATTCCCTGAAGATTTAGTGGGACATTGCCCAGACGTCAGGGACTGACTTACAGTGAATGGTCTAACGGGTTTGGGATTTTATCTCCTGAAGATTTCTAGGATGTTACCTGGTCCTCAGGGATTGGGTTACAGGGAAAGTGTCAACAGCTTCAGGACTTTTTCAACTGAAGATTTACTGGGATGTTGCCCGGACGTCAGGGACTGAGTTCCAGGAAAAGGTCCAATACATTCAGGACTATATTCCCTGAAGATTTAGTGGGACGTTGCCCAGATGTCAGGGACTGAATTGCAGTGAATGGTCCAACAGGTTCGGGACTTTATCACCTGAAGATTTCTAGGATGTTACCTGGTCCTCAGGGATTGGGTTACAGGGAAAGTGAAACAGCTTCAGGACTTTGTCAAACGAAGATTTACTGGGATGTTGCCCGGACGTCAGGGACTGAGTTACAGGAAAAGGTCCAATACATTCTGGACTATATTACCTGAAGATTTAGAGGGTCGTTGCCCAGATGTCAGGGACTGACTTACAGTGAATGGTCAAACAGGTTCGGGACTTTATCTCCTGAAGATTTCTAGGATGTTACCTGGTCCTCAGGGATTGGGTTATAGGGAAAGTGACAACAGCTTCAGGACTTTGTCAACTGAAGATTTACTGGGATGTTGCCCGGACGTCAGGGACTAAGTTATAGGGAATGGTTCAATAGTTTCGGGACTTTATCCCCTGAAGATATACTGGGACGTTGCCCAGACGTCTGGGACTGAGTTCCTGGGAAGGTTTCAACAGGTTCGGGACTTTATCTCCTGTAGATTTACTAAGACTTTGCCCGGATGTCAAGGGCTGAGTGACAGGGAAAGGTTCAACAGGTTTGGGAATTTATCCCATGAAGTTTTACTGGGATGTAGCCCAGACGTCAGGGACTGAGTTGCAGGCAAAGATTCAACAAGTTCGGGCTTTATCTCCCAAAAGATTTACCGGGACATTGGCCGGATGTCAGCGCGTTAGTTACAAGGGAAGGTCCAACATGTTCGGGATATTATCCCCTGAAAATTTACTTGGACTTTTCCCAGACGTCTGGGACAGATTTCCTGGGAAAGTTGCAACAGGTTCGGAACTTTATCCCCTGAAAATTTAATAGGACGTTGCCCGGACGTCAAGGACTGAGTTACAGGAAAAGGTCCAATACATTCAGGACTATATTCCCTGAAGATTTAGTGGGACGTTGCCCAGATGTCAGGGATTGACTTACAGTGAATGGTCCAACAGGTTCGGGACTTTATCACCTGAAGATTTCTAGGATGTTATTGGTCCTCAGGGATTGGGTTACAGGGAAAGTGACAACAGCTTCAGGACTTTGTCAAACGAAGATTTACTGGGATGTTGCCCAAACGTCAGGGACTGAGTTACAGGAAAAGGTCCAATACATTCTGGACTATATTCCCTGAAGATTTAGTGGGACGTTGCCCAGATGTCAGGGAGTGACTTACAGTGAATGGTCCAACCGTTTCGGGACTTTATCTCCTGAAGATTTCTAGGATGTTACCTGGTCCTCAGGGATTGGGTTATAGGGAAAGTGACAACAGCTTCAGGACTTCGTCAACTGAAGATTTACTGGGATGTTGCCCGGACGTCAGGGACTGAGTTATAGGGAATGGTTCAATAGTTTCGGGACTTTATCCCCTGAAGATATACTGGGACGTTGCCCAGACGTCTGGGACTGAGTTCCTGGGAAGGTTTCAACAGGTTCGGGACTTTATCTCCTGAAGATTTACTAAGACTTTTCCCGGATGTCAGGGGCTGAGTGACAGGGAAAGGTTCAACAGGTTTGGCAATTTATCCCATGAAGTTTTACTGGGATGTAGCCCAGACGTCAAGGACTGAGTTGCAGGCAAAGATTCAACAAGTTCGGGCTTTATCCCCCAAAAGATTTACCGGGACGTTGGCCGGATGTCAGCGCGTTAGTTACAAGGGAAGTTCCAACATGTTCGGGACATTATCCCCTGAAAATTTACTTGGACTTTGCCCAGACGTCTGGGACAGATTTCCTGGGAAAGTTGCAACAGGTTCGGAACTTTATCCCCTGAAAATTTAATAGGACGTTGCCCGGACGTCAAGGACTGATTACAGGAAAAGGTCCAATACATTCAGGACTATATTCCTTGAAGATTTAGTGGGATGTTGACCCGACATCAGGTACTGAGTTACAGGCAAAGAGTCAACAGTGTCGGGACTTTCACCCCTGATGATTGACTGGGATTTCGCCCGGCCATCAGGGACTGATTTACAGGGAAATGTTCAATAGGTTCGGGAATTTATCCCCTGAATATTTACTTGGACGTTTCCTGGTCGTCAGGGACTGGGTGACAGGCAAATGTCCAACAGGGTCGAGACTTTACCCCCTGAAGATTTCATAGGACATTGCCCTGACATCAGGGAGTGAGTTACAGGGAAAATTTCAACACGTTCAGGACTTTTTCCCCTGAAGATTTAATAGGACATTGCCCGGATGTCAGGGACTGAGTTACAGCAAAAGGTCCAATACATTCAGGACTTTATTCCCTGAAGATTTACTGGGATGTTGCCCCGACTTCAGGGACTGAGTTACAGGCAAAGAGTCAACAGGGTCGGGTCGTTAACCCCTGAAGTTTTACTTGGACGTTGCCTGGTCATCAGGGACTGGGTTACAGGGAAATGTCCAACACGGTCGGGACTATCCCCTGAAGATTTAATAGGACATTGCCCGGACGTCAGGGACTGAGTTACAGGGAAAGGTCTAGCATGTTCAGGACTTTATCCCCTGAAGATTTATGAGGATGTGGCCCAGATATCAGGGACTGAGTTATAGGGAAATGTACAACAGGTTCGGGACAATCCCATGAGATTTACTGGGTTATGGCCCCGACGTCAGGGACTGAGTTACCGGGGGAAGTTCCAACAATTTCGGGATGTTATCACCTGAAGATCTACTGGGACTTTGCCTGGACGTCAGGGACTGAGTTACAGGGAAAGTTCCCCAGGTTTGGGAATTTATCCCGTGTAGATTTACGGGGATGTTACATGGACATCAGCAACTGGGTTCCAGGGAATGTGACAACAGCTTCAGGACTTTATCAAATGAAGATTTACTGGGACGTTGCCAGGACGTCAGGAACTGAGTTACAGGGAATGGTTCAATAGGTTTGGGATTTTATCCCCTGAAGATTTACTGGGACGTTGCCCAGACGTGTGGGACCGAGTTACAGTGAAAGGTCCAACACGTTCAGGACTTTCACCCCTGAAGATTTACTGGGATTTCGCCTGGCTGTCAGGGACTGAATTACAGGGAAATGTTCAATAGGTTCGGGACTTTATCCCCTGAATATGTACTTGGACTTTTCCCGGTCGTCAGGGACTGGGTGACAGGCAAATGTCCAACAGGGTCGAGATTTTACCCCCTGAAGATTTCATAGGACATTGCCCGGACGTCAGGGACTGAGTTACAGGAAAGGGTCCAATACATTCAGGACTTTATTCCCTGAAGATTTACTGCGATGTTCCCCTGACTTCAGGGACTGAGTTACAGGCAAAGAGTCAACAGGGTTGGGTCGTTAACCCCTGAAGATTTACTTGGATGTTTCCTGGTCGTCAGGGACTCCTTCTTTGGCTTGGCTTCGTGGACAAAGATTTATGGAGGGGTAAATGTCTACGTCAGCTGCAGGCTCTTTTGTGGCTGACAAGTCCGATGCGGGACAGGCAGACACGGTTGCAGGGGAAAATTGGTTGGTTGGGGTTGGATGTTGGGTTATTCATCATTTGTCTTTTGTCAGTGAGGTGGGCTCTGCGGTCTTCTTCAAAGGAGGTTGCTGCCCGCCGAACTGTGAGCCGCCAAGATGCACGGTTTGAGGCGATATCAGCCCACTGGCGGTGGTCAATGTGGCAGGCACCAAGAGATTTCTTTAGGCGGTCCTTGTACCTCTTCTTTGGTGCACCTCTGACACGATGGCCAGTGGAGAGCTCGCCATATAACACGATCTTGGGGAGGCGATGGTCCTCCATTCTGGAGACGTGACCTACCCAGCGCAGTTGGATCTTCAACAGCATGGATTCGATGCTGTCGGCCTCTGCCATGTCGAGTACTTCGATGTTAGGGATGAAGTCGCTCCAATGAATGTTGAGGATGGAGTGGAGACAACGCTGGTGGAAGCGTTCTAGGAGCCGTAGGTGATGCCGGTCGAGGACCCATGATTCGGAGCCGAACAGGAGCATGGGTATGACAACGGCTCTGTATACACTTATCCTTGTGCGTTTTTTCAGTTGGTTGTTTTTCCAGACTCTTTTGTGTAGTCTTCCAAAGGCGCTATTTGCCTTGGCGAGTCTGTTGTCTATCTCGTTGTCGATCCTTGCATCCGATGAAATGCTGCAGCCGAGATAGGTAAACTGGTTGACCGTTTTGAGTTTTGTGTGCCCGATGGAGATGTTGGGGGGCTGGTAGTCATGGTGGGGAGCTGGCTGATGGAGGACCTCAGTTTTGTTCAGGCTGACTTCCAGGCCAAACATTTTGGCAGTTTCCGCAAAACAGTACGTCAAGCACTGAAGAGCTGGCTCTGAATGGGCAACTAAAGCGGCATCGTCTGCAAAGAGTAGTTCACGGACAAGTTGCTCTTGTGTCTTGGTGTGAGCTTTCAGGCACCTCAGATTGAAGAGACTGCCATCCGTGCGGTACCGGATGTAAACAGCGTCTTCATTGTTGAGGGCTTTCATGGCTTGGTTCAGCATCATGCTGAAGAATATTGAAAAGAGGGTTGGTGCGAGAACGCAGCCTTGCTTCACGCCATTGTTTATGGAGAAGGGTTCATAGAGCTTATTGCTGTATCTGACCCGACCTTGTTTGTTTTCGTGCAGTTGGATAACCACGTTGAGGTGGCGAGAAATCAGACTGCTCAAACTACAGGGGAATCATGCTGCTCTCCATTGCAGGCAAAATCTTCGTTAGGATTCTCCTAAATAGAATAATACCTAGTGTCGCCGAGAATGTTCTCCCAGATTAACAGTGCGACTTTCGCGCAAACAGAGGAACTACTGACATGGTCCTTACCCTCAGACAGCTCCAAGAAAAGTGCAGAGAACAAAACAAAGGACTCTACATCACCTTTGTTGACCTCACCAAAGCCTTCAACACCGTGAGCAGGAAAGGGCTTTGGTAAATACTAGAGCGCCTCGGATGCCCCCCAAAGTTCCTCAACATGGTTATCCAACTGCACGAAGTTCCTCAATGTCAGGGACTGGGTGACAGGCAAATGTTCAACAGGGTCGAGATTTTCCCCCCTGAAGATTTAATAGGACATTGCTCGGACGTCAAGGACTGAGTTACAGGAAAAGGTCCAATCCATTCAGGACTTTATTCCCTGAAGATTTACTGGGACGTTGCCCAGACATGTGGGACCGTGTTACAGTGAAAAGTCCAACATGTTGAGGACTTTATTCCCTGAAGATTTACTTGGACGTTGCCCAGACATCTGGGACAGTGTTTCTGGGAAGGTTTCAACTGGTTTGGGATTTTATCTCCTGACAATTTACTACAACAGTGCCCGGACGTCAGGGACTATGTTACAGGGAAAGGTTCAAAAGGTTCAGATCTTTATCCCCTGTAGTGTTAATGGGACATTGTCCAGACGTCAGGGACTGAGTTACAGTGAATGCTCCAACAGGTTCAGGACTTAATCACCTGAAGATTTCTAGGATGTTACCTGGTCCTCAGGGATTGGATTACAGGGAAAGTGACAATAGCTTCAGGACTTTTTCAACTGAAGATTTACTGGGATGTTGCCCGGACGTCAGGGACTGAGTTATAGGGAATGGTTCAATAGTTTCGGGACTTTATCCCCAGAACATATACTGGGACGTTACCCAGACATCTGGGACTGAGTTCCTGGGAAGGTTTCAACAGGTTCGGGACTTTATCTCCTGAGGATTTACTAGAATTTTGCCGGGACGTCAGGGGCTGAGTGACAGGGAAAGCTACAACAGGTTTGGGATTTTATCACCTGAAGATTTACTGGGATGTTATTTGGACATCTGCGACTGGTTTCCAGGGAATATGACAAAAGCTTCAGGACTTTATCAACTGAAGATTTACTGGGATGTTGCCAGGACGTCAGGAACTGAGTAACAGGGAATGGTTCAATAGGTTTGGGACTTTATCCCCTGAAGATTTACTGGGATGTTGCCCAGACATGTGGGACCAAGTTACAGTGAAAGGTCCAACTCGTTCAAGACTTTATCCCGTGAAGTTTAACTGGGATGGTGCCTGGACGTCAGGGACTGAGTTACAGGGGAAGGTTGAGCAGGTTTGGCACTTTATCCTCTGAAGATATAATGGGATGATGCCCGGAAGTCACTGACTGAGTTACAGCGTAAGGTTTAACAGGTTCGGGACTTTAACCCCTGAAGATTTACTAGGATGTGGTCCACATATCAGGGACTGAGTTACAAGGGAAGGCCCAACATGTTCGGGACATTATCCCCTGAAAATTTACTTGGACGTTGCCCGGTCGTCAGGGACTGGGTTACAGTGAAATGTCCAACAGGGTCGGGACTATCACCTGAAGATTTAATATGACATTGCCCGGACGTCAGGGACTGAGTTACAGGGAAAGGTCCAACACATTCAGGACTTTATCCCCTGAAGATTTGCGAGGATGTGGCAAAGATATCGGGGACGGAGTTACAGGGAAAGGCACAACAGATTCGGGACTTAATCCCCTGTTATTTACTGGGTTATGGCCCCGACGTCAGGGACTGAGTTACAGGGAAAGTTCAACAGGTTTGGGAATTTATCCCGTGTAGATTTAATGGACGTTATCCGGACATCAGGGACTGAGTTACGTGGAAAGTTCAACAGGTTTGGGAATTTATCCCGTGTAGATTTAATGGGACGTTGTCCGGACATCAGGGACTGAGTTACAGGGAAAGGTTCAATAGGGTCGGGACTTTATCCCCTGCAGATTTACTGGGATGTTGCCCGGACGTCAGGGACTGAGTTACAGGGAAAGGTGCAACACATTCAGGACTTTATCCCCTGAAGGTTTGCGAGGATTTGGCCCAGACATCAGGGACTGAGTTATAGGGAAAGGTACAACAGGTTCACGACTTAATCCCCTGATATTTACAGGGTTATGGCCCCGATGTCAGGGACTGAGTTACAGGGAAAGTTCAACAGGTTTGGGAATTTATCCCATGTAGATTTAATGGGACGTTGTCCGGACATCAGGGATTGAGTTACAGGGAAAGTTCAACAGGTTTGGGAATTTATCCCGTGTAGATTTAATGGGACGTTGTCCGGACATCAGGGACTGAGTTACAGGGAAAGGTTCAATAGGGTCGGGACTTTATCCCCTGAAGGTTTACTGGGATGTTGCGTGGACGTCAGGGATAGAGTTACAGAGAAAGTTCCAAGTGTTTCAGGACTTTATCTCATGAAGATTTACGGGGATGTTACGTGGACATCAGCGACTGGGATCCAAGGAATTTGACAACAGCTTTAGGATTTATCAACTGAAGATTTACTGGAACATTGCCAGGACGTCAGGAACTGAGTTACAGGGAATGGTTCAATAGGTTTGGGACTTTATCCCCTGAAGATTTACTGGGACGTTGCCCAGACATGTGGGACCGAGTTACAGTGAAAGGACCAACACGTTCAGGACTTTATCCCCTGAAGATTTACTGGGATGTTGACCCGACATCAGGGACTGAGTTACAGGCAAAGAGTCAACAGGGTCGGGACTTTCACCCCTGAAAATTTACTGGGATTTCGCCTGACCGTCAGCGACTGAATTACAGGGAAATGTTCAATAGGTTTGGGACTTTATGCCCTGAATATTTACTTGGACGTTTCCCGGTCGTCAGGGACTGGGTGACAGGCAAATGTCCAACAGGGTCGAGATTTACCCCCCTGAAGATTTAATAGGACATTACCCCGAAGTCAGGGAGTGATTTGTAGGGAAAATTTCAACACGTTCAGGACTTTATCCCCTGAAGATTTAATAGGACGTTGCCCGGACGTCAGGGACTGAGTTACATGGAAAGGTCCAACACATTCAGGACTTTATCCCCTGAAGATTTGCGAGGATGTAGCCGAGACATCAGGGGCTGAGTTATAGGGAAAACTACAACAGGTTCGGGACTTAATCCCCTGATATTTACAGGGTTATGGCCCCGACGTAAGGGACTGAGTTACAGGGAAAGTTCAACAGGTTTGGGAATTTATCCCGTGTAGATTTAATGGGACGTTGTCCGGACATCAGGGATTGAGTTACAGGCAAAGTTCAACAGGTTTGGGAATTTATCCCGTGTAGATTTAATGGGACGTTGTCCGGACATCAGGGACTGAGTTACAGGGAAAGGTTCAATAGGGTCGGGACTTTATCCCCTGAAGGTTTACTGGGATGTTGCGTGGACGTCAGGGATAGAGTTACAGAGAAAGTTCCAACTGTTTCAGGACTTTATCTCATGAAGATTTACGGGGATGTTACGTGGACATCAGCGACTGGGATCCAAGGAATTTGACAACAGCTTCAGGATTTATCAACTGAAGATTTACTGGGACATTGCCAGGACGTCAGGAACTGAGTTACAGGGAATGGTTCAATAGGTTTGGGACTTTATCCCCTGAAGATTTACTGGGACGTTGCCCAGACATGTGGGACCGAGTTACAGTGAAAGGTCCAACACGTTCAGGACTTTATCCCTTGAAGATTTACTGGGATGTTGACCCGACATCAGGGACTAAGTTACAGGCAAAGAGTCAACAGGGTCGGGACTTTCACCCCTGAAGATTTACTGGGATTTCGCCTGACCGTCAGCGACTGAATTACAGGGAAATGTTCAATAGGTTCGGTACTTTATGCCCTGAATATTTACTTGGACGTTTCCCGGTCGTCAGGGACTGGGTGACAGGCAAATGTCCAACAGGGTCGAGATTTTCCCCCCTGAAGATTTAATAGGACATTGCCCTGAAGTCAGGGAGTGATTTGGAGGGAAAATTTCAACACGTTCAGGACTTTATCCCCTGAAGATTTAATAGGACATTGCCCGGACGTCAGGGACTGAGTTACATGGAAAGGTCCAACACATTCAGGACTTTATCCCCTGAAGATTTGCGAGGATGTGGCCGAGACATCAGGGACTGAGTTACATGGAAAGTTCAACAGGTTTGGGAATTTATCCCGTGTAGATTTAATGGGACGTTGTCCGGAAATCAGGGACTGAGTTACAGGGAAAGGTTCAATAGGGTCGGGACTTTATCCCCTGCAGATTTACTGGGATGTTGCCCGGACGTCAGGGTCTGAGTTACAGGGAAAGGTGCAACACATTCAGGACTTTATCCCCTGAAGGTTTGCGAGGATTTGGCCCAGACATCAGGGACTGAGTTATAGGGAAAGGTACAACAGGTTCACGACTTAATCCCCTGATATTTACAGGGTTATGGCCCCGACGTCAGGGACTGAGTTACAGGGAAAGTTCAACAGGTTTGGGAATTTATCCCATGTAGATTTAATGGGACGTTGTCCGGACGTCAGGGACTATGTTACAGGGAAAGGTTCAAAAGGTTCAGATCTTTATCCCCTGTAGTGTTAATGGGACATTGTCCAGACGTCAGGGACTGAGTTACAGTGAATGCTCCAACAGGTTCAGGACTTAATCACCTGAAGATTTCTAGGATGTTACCTGGTCCTCAGGGATTGGATTACAGGGAAAGTGACAATAGCTTCAGGACTTTTTCAACTGAAGATTTACTGGGATGTTGCCCGGACGTCAGGGACTGAGTTATAGGGAATGGTTCAATAGTTTCGGGACTTTATCCCCAGAACATATACTGGGACGTTGCCCAGACATCTGGGACTGAGTTCCTGGGAAGGTTTCAACAGGTTCGGGACTTTATCTCCTGAGGATTTACTGGAATTTTGCCGGGACGTCAGGGGCTGAGTGACATGGAAAGGTACAACAGGTTTGGGATTTTATCACCTGAAGATTTACTGGGATGTTATTTGGACATCTGCGACTGGTTTCCAGGGAATATGACAATAGCTTCAGGACTTTATCAACTGAAGATTTACTGGGATGTTGCCAGGACGTCAGGAACTGAGTAACAGGGAATGGTTCAATAGGTTTGGGACTTTATCCCCTGAAGATTTACTGGGATGTTGCCCAGACATGTGGGACCAAGTTACAGTGAAAGGTCCAAATAGTTCAAGACTTTATCCCGTGAAGTTTAACTGGGATGGTGCCTGGACGTCAGGGACTGAGTTACAGGGGAAGGTTGAGCAGGTTTGGCACTTTATCCTCTGAAGATATAATGGGATGATGCCCGGAAGTCACTGACTGAGTTACAGCGTAAGGTTTAACAGGTTCGGGACTTTAACCCCTGAAGATTTACTAGGATGTGGTCCACATATCAGGGACTGAGTTACAAGGGAAGGCCCAACATGTTCGGGACATTATCCCCTGAAAATTTACTTGGACGTTGCCCGGTCGTCAGGGACTGGGTTACAGTGAAATGTCCAACAGGGTCGGGATATCACCTGAAGATTTAATATGACATTGCCCGGACGTCAGGGACTGAGTTACAGGGAAAGGTCCAACACATTCAGGACTTTATCCCCTGAAGATTTGCGAGGATGTGGCAAAGATATCGGGGACGGAGTTACAGGGAAAGGCACAACAGATTCGGGACTTAATCCCCTGATATTTACTGGGTTATGGCCCCGACGTCAGGGACTGAGTTACAGGGAAAGTTCAACAGGTTTGGGAATTTATCCCATGTAGATTTAATGGGACGTTGTCCGGACATCAGGGATTGAGTTGCAGGGAAACTTCAACAGGTTTGGGAATTTATCCCATGTAGATTTAATGGGACGTTGTCCGGACATCAGGGATTGAGTTACAGGCAAAGTTCAACAGGTTTGGGAATTTATCCCGTGTAGATTTAATGGGACGTTGTCCGGACATCAGGGACTGAGTTACAGGGAAAGGTTCAATAGGGTCGGGACTTTATCCCCTGAAGGTTTACTGGGATGTTGCGTGGACGTCAGGGATAGAGTTACAGAGAAAGTTCCAACTGTTTCAGGACTTTATCTCATGAAGATTTACGGGGATGTTACGTGGACATCAGCGACTGGGATCCAAGGAATTTGACAACAGCTTCAGGATTTATCAACTGAAGATTTACTGGGACATTGCCAGGACGTCAGGAACTGAGTTACAGGGAATGGTTCAATAGGTATGGGACTTTATCCCCTGAAGATTTACTGGGACGTTGCCCAGACATGTGGGACCGAGTTACAGTGAAAGGTCCAACACGTTCAGGACTTTATCCCCTGAAGATTTACTGGGATGTTGACCCGACATCAGGGACTAAGTTACAGGCAAAGAGTCAACAGGGTCGGACTTTCACCCCTGAAGATTTACTGGGATTTCGCCTAACCGTCAGCGACTGAATTACAGGGAAATGTTCAATAGGTTCGGTACTTTATGCCCTGAATATTTACTTGGACGTTTCCCGGTCGTCAGGGACTGGGTGACAGGCAAATGTCCAACAGGGTCGAGATTTTCCCCCCTGAAAATTTAATAGGACATTGCCCTGAAGTCAGGGAGTGATTTGGAGGGAAAATTTCAACACGTTCAGGACTTTATCCCCTGAAGATTTAATAGGATATTGGCCGGACGTCAGGGACTGAGTTACATGGAAAGGTCCAACACATTCAGGACTTTATCCCATGAAGATTTGCGAGGATGTGGCCGAGACATCAGGGACTGAGTTATAGGGAAAACTACAACAGGTTCGGGACTTAATCCCCTGATATTTACTGGGTTATGGCCCTGACGTCAGGGACTGAGTTACGGGGAAATTTCAACAGGTTTGGGAATTTATCCCATTTTGATTTAATGGGATGTTGTCTGGACGTCAGGGACTGAGTTACTTGGAAATGTCCAACAGGGTCGGGACTATCCCCTGAAGAATTAATATGACATTGCCCGGACGTCAGGGACTGAGTTACAGGGAAAGGTGCAACACATTCAGGACTTTATACCCTGAAGGTTTGCGAGGATTTGGCCCAAACATCAGGGACTGAGTTACAGGGAAAGGTACAACAGGTTCGGGACTTAATCCCCTGCTATTTACTGGGTTATGGCTCCGACGTCAGGGACTGAGTTACAGGGAAAGTTCAACCGGTTTGGGAATTTATCTCGTGTAGATTTAATGGGACGTTGTCCAGACATCAGGGACTGAGTTACAGGGAAAGTTCAACAGGTTTGGGAATTTATCCCGTGTAGATTTAATGGGACGTTGTCCGGACATCAGGGACTGAGTTACAGGGAAAGGTTCAATACGGTCGGGACTTTATCCCCTGAAGGTTTACTGGGATGTTGCCTGGACGTTAGGGACAGAGTTACAGAGCAAGTTCCAACTGTTTCACGACTTTATCCCATGAAGAATTACGGGGATGTTACGTGGACATCAGCGACTAGGATCCAAGGAATTTGACAACAGCTTCAGGATTTATCAACTGAAGATTTACTGGGACATTGCCAGGACGTCAGGAACTGAGGTACAGGGAATGGTTCAATAGGTTTGGGACTTTATCCCCTGAAGATTTACTGGGACGTTGGCCATACATGTGGGACCGAGTTACAGTGAAAGGACCAACACGTTCAGGACTTTATCCCCTGAAGATTTACTGGAATGTTGACCCGACATCAGGGACTGAGTTACATGCAAAGAGTCAACAGGGTCGGGACTTACACCCCTGAAGATTTACTGGGATTTCGCCTGGCCGTCAGGGACTGAATTACAGGGAAATGTTCAATATGGTCGAGACTATCCCCTGAAGAATTAATATGACATTGACCGGACGTCAGGGACTGAGTTACAGGGAAAGGTGCAACACATTCAGGACTTTATCCCCTGAAGGTTTGCGAGGATTTGGCCCAGACATCAGGGACTGAGTTATAGGGAAAGGTACAACAGGTTCACGACTTAATCCCCTGATATTTACAGGGTTATGGCCCCGACGTAAGGGACTGAGTTACAGGGAAAGTTCAACAGGTTTGGGAATTTATCCCATGTAGATTTAATGGGACGTTGTCCGGACATCAGGGATTGAGTTACAGGGAAAGTTCAACAGGTTTGGGAATTTATCCCGTGTAGATTTAATGGGACGTTGTCCGGACATCAAGGACTGAGTTACAGGGAAAGGTTCAATAGGGTCGGGACTTTATCCCCTGAAGGTTTACTGGGATGTTGCGTGGACGTCAGGGATAGAGTTACAGAGAAAGTTCCAACTGTTTCAGGACTTTATCTCATGAAGATTTACGGGGATGTTACGTGGACATCAGCGACTGGGATCCAAGGAATTTGACAACAGCTTTAGGATTTATCAACTGAAGATTTACTGGAACATTGCCAGGACGTCAGGAACTGAGTTACAGGGAATGGTTCAATAGGTTTGGGACTTTATCCCCTGAAGATTTACTGGGACGTTGCCCAGACATGTGGGACCGAGTTACAGTGAAAGGACCAACACGTTCAGGACTTTATCCCCTGAAGATTTACTGGGATGTTGACCCGACATCAGGGACTGAGTTACAGGCAAAGAGTTAACAGGGTCGGGACTTTCACCCCTGAAAATTTACTGGGATTTCGCCTGACCGTCAGCGACTGAATTACAGGGAAATGTTCAATAGGTTTGGGACTTTATGCCCTGAATATTTACTTGGACGTTTCCCGGTCGTCAGGGACTGGGTGACAGGCAAATGTCCAACAGGGTCGAGATTTTCCCCCCTGAAGATTTAATAGGACATTACCCCGAAGTCAGGGAGTGATTTGTAGGGAAAATTTCAACACGTTCAGGACTTTATCCCCTGAAGATTTAATAGGACGTTGCCCGGACGTCAGGGACTGAGTTACAGGGAAAGGTCCAACACATTCAGGACTTTATCCCCTGAAGATTTGCGAGGATGTGGCCGAGACATCAGGGACTGAGTTATAGGGAAAACTACAACAGGTTCGGGACTTAATCCCCTGATATTTACAGGGTTATGGCCCCGACGTAAGGGACTAAGTTACAGGGAAAGTTCAACAGGTTTGGGAATTTATCCCGTGTAGATTTAATGGGACGTTGTCCGGACATCAGGGATTGAGTTACAGGGAATGTTCAACAGGTTTGGGAATTTATCCCGTGTAGATTTAATGGGACGTTGTCCGGACATCAGGGACTGAGTTACAGGGAATGGTTCAATAGGGTCGGGACTTTATCCCCTGAAGGTTTACTGGGATGTTGCGTGGACGTCAGGGATAGAGTTACAGAGAAAGTTCCAACTGTTTCAGGACTTTATCTCATGAAGATTTACGGGGATGTTACGTGGACATCAGCGACTGGGATCCAAGGAATTTGACAACAGCTTCAGGATTTATCAACTGAAGATTTACTGGGACATTGCCAGGACGTCAGGAACTGAGTTACAGGGAATGGTTCAATAGGTTTGGGACTTTATCCCCTGAAGATTTACTGGGACGTTGCCCAGACATGTGGGACCGAGTTACAGTGAAAGGTCCAACACGTTCAGGACTTTATCCCCTGAAGATTTACTGGGATGTTGACCCGACATCAGGGACTAAGTTACAGGCAAAGAGTCAACAGGGTCGGGACTTTCACCCCTGAAGATTTACTGGGATTTCGCCTGACCGTCAGCGACTGAATTACAGGGAAATGTTCAATAGGTTCGGTACGTTATGCCCTGAATATTTACTTGGACGTTTCCCGGTCGTCAGGGACTGGGTGACAGGCAAATGTCCAACAGGGTCGAGATTTTCCCCCCTGAAGATTTAATAGGACATTGCCCTGAAGTCAGGGAGTGATTTGGAGGGAAAATTTCAACACGTTCAGGACTTTATCCCCTGAAGATTTAATAGGACATTGCCCGGACGTCAGGGACTGAGTTACATGGAAAGGTCCAACACATTCAGGACTTTATCCCCTGAAGATTTGCGAGGATGTGGCCGAGACATCAGGGACTGAGTTACATGGAAAGTTCAACAGGTTTGGGAATTTATCCCGTGTAGATTTAATGGGACGTTGTCCGGAAATCAGGGACTGAGTTACAGGGAAAGGTTCAATAGGGTCGGGACTTTATCCCCTGCAGATTTACTGGGATGTTGCCCGGACGTCAGGGACTGAGTTACAGGGAAAGGTGCAACACATTCAGGACTTTATCCCCTGAAGGTTTGCGAGGATTTGGCCCAGACATCAGGGACTGAGTTATAGGGAAAGGTACAACAGGTTCACGACTTAATCCCCTGATATTTACAGGGTTATGGCCCCGACGTCAGGGACTGAGTTACAGGGAAAGTTCAACAGGTTTGGGAATTTATCCCATGTAGATTTAATGGGACGTTGTCCGGACGTCAGGGACTATGTTACAGGGAAAGGTTCAAAAGGTTCAGATCTTTATCCCCTGTAGTGTTAATGGGACATTGTCCAGACGTCAGGGACTGAGTTACAGTGAATGCTCCAACAGGTTCAGGACTTAATCACCTGAAGATTTCTAGGATGTTACCTGGTCCTCAGGGATTGGATTACAGGGAAAGTGACAATAGCTTCAGGACTTTTTCAACTGAAGATTTATTGGGATGTTGCCCGGACGTCAGGGACTGAGTTATAGGGAATGGTTCAATAGTTTCGGGACTTTATCCCCAGAACATATACTGGGACGTTGCCCAGACATCTGGGACTGAGTTCCTGGGAAGGTTTCAACAGGTTCGGGACTTTATCTCCTGAGGATTTACTAGAATTTTGCCGGGACGTCAGGGGCTGAGTGACATGGAAAGGTACAACAGGTTTGGGATTTTATCACCTGAAGATTTACTGGGATGTTATTTGGACATCTGCGACTGGTTTCCAGGGAATATGACAAAAGCTTCAGGACTTTATCAACTGAAGATTTACTGGGATGTTGCCAGGACGTCAGGAACTGAGTAACAGGGAATGGTTCAATAGGTTTGGGACTTTATCCCCTGAAGATTTACTGGGATGTTGCCCAGACATGTGGGACCAAGTTACAGTGAAAGGTCCAAATAGTTCAAGACTTTATCCCGTGAAGTTTAACTGGGATGGTGCCTGGACGTCAGGGACTGAGTTACAGGGGAAGGTTGAGCAGGTTTGGCACTTTATCCTCTGAAGTTATAATGGGATGATGCCCGGAAGTCACTGACTGAGTTACAGCGTAAGGTTTAACAGGTTCGGGACTTTAACCCCTGAAGATTTACTAGGATGTGGTCCACATATCAGGGACTGAGTTACAAGGGAAGGCCCAACATGTTCGGGACATTATCCCCTGAAAATTTACTTGGACGTTGCCCGGTCGTCAGGGACTGGGTTACAGTGAAATGTCCAACAGGGTCGGGACTATCACCTGAAGATTTAATATGACATTGCCCGGACGTCAGGGACTGAGTTACAGGGAAAGGTCCAACACATTCAGGACTTTATCCCCTGAAGATTTGCGAGGATGTGGCAAAGATATCGGGGACGGAGTTACAGGGAAAGGCACAACAGATTCGGGACTTAATCCCCTGATATTTACTGGGTTATGGCCCCGACGTCAGGGACTGAGTTACAGGGAAAGTTCAACAGGTTTGGGAATTTATCCCGTGTATATTTAATGGGACGTTATCCGGACATCAGGGACTGAGTTACATGGAAAGTTCAACAGGTTTGGGAATTTATCCCGTGTAGATTTAATGGGACGTCGTCCGGACATCAGGGACTGAGTTACAGGGAAAGGTTAAATAGGGTCGGGACTATCCCCTGAAGAATTAATATGACATTGCCTGGACGTCAGGGACTGAGTTATAGGGAAAGGTGCAACACATTCAGGACTTTATACCCTGAAGGTTTGCGAGGATTTGGCCCAAACATCAGGGACTGAGTTACAGGGAAAGGTACAACAGGTTCGGGACTTAATCCCCTGCTATTTACTGGGTTATGGCTCCGACGTCAGGGACTGAGTTACAGGGAAAGTTCAACCGGTTTGGGAATTTATCCCGTGTAGATTTAATGGGACGTTGTCCAGACATCAGGGACTGAGTTACAGGGAAAGTTCAACAGGTTTGGGAATTTATCCCGTGTAGATTTAATGGGATGTTGTCCGGACATCAGGGACTGAGTTACAGGGAAAGGTTCAATACGGTCGGGACTTTATCCCCTGAAGGTTTACTGGGATGTTGCCTGGACGTTAGGGACAGAGTTACAGAGCAAGTTCCAACTGTTTCACGACTTTATCCCATGAATAATTACGGGGATGTTACGTGGACATCAGCGACTAGGATCCAAGGAATTTGACAACAGCTTCAGGATTTATCAACTGAAGATTTACTGGGACATTGCCAGGACGTCAGGAACTGAGGTACAGGGAATGGTTCAATTGGTTTGGGACGTTATCCCCTGAAGATTTACTGGGACGTTGCCCAGACATGGGGGACCGAGTTACAGTGAAAGGCCCAACACGTTCAGGACTTTATCCCCTGAAGATTTACTGGGATGTTGACCCGACATCAGGGACTGAATTACATGCAAAGAGTCAACAGGGTCGGGACTTTCACCCCTGAAGATTTACTGGGATTTCGCCTGGCCGTCAGGGACTGAATTACAGGGAAATGTTCAATAGGGTCGGGACTTTATCCCCTGCAGATTTACTGGGATGTTGCCCGGACGTCAGGGACTGAGTTACAGGGAAAGGTGCAACACATTCAGGACTTTATCCCCTGAAGGTTTGCGAGGATTTGGCCCAGACATGAGGGACTGAGTTATAGGGAAAGGTACAACAGGTTCACGACTTAATCCCCTGATATTTACAGGGTTATGGCCCCGACGTAAGGGACTGAGTTACAGGGAAAGTTCAACAGGTTTGGGAATTTATCCCATGTAGATTTAATGGGACGTTGTCCGGACATCAGGGATTGAGTTACAGGCAAAGTTCAACAGGTTTGGGAATTTATCCCGTGTAGATTTAATGGGACGTTGTCCGGACATCAGGGACTGAGTTACAGGGAAAGGTTCAATAGGGTCGGGACTTTATCCCCTGAAGGTTTACTGGGATGTTGCGTGGACGTCAGGGATAGAGTTACAGAGAAAGTTCCAACTGTTTCAGGACTTTATCTCATGAAGATTTACGGGGATGTTACGTGGACATCAGCGACTGGGATCCAAGGAATTTGACAACAGCTTCAGGATTTATCAACTGAAGATTTACTGGGACATTGCCAGGACGTCAGGAACTGAGTTACAGGGAATGGTTCAATAGGTGTGGGACTTTATCCCCTGAAGATTTACTGGGACGTTGCCCAGACATGTGGGACCGAGTTACAGTGAAAGGTCCAACACGTTCAGGACTTTATCCCCTGAAGATTTACTGGGATGTTGACCCGACATCAGGGACTAAGTTACAGGCAAAGAGTCAACAGGGTCGGGACTTTCACCCCTGAAGATTTACTGGGATTTCGCCTAACCGTCAGCGACTGAATTACAGGGAAATGTTCAATAGGTTCGGTACTTTATGCCCTGAATATTTACTTGGACGTTTCCCGGTCGTCAGGGACTGGGTGACAGGCAAATGTCCAACAGGGTCGAGATTTTCCCCCCTGAAGATTTAATAGGACATTGCCCTGAAGTCAGGGAGTGATTTGGAGGGAAAATTTCAACACGTTCAGGACTTTATCCCCTGAAGATTTAATAGGACATTGGCCGGACGTCAGGGACTGCGTTACATGGAAAGGTCCAACACATTCAGGACTTTATCCCATGAAGATTTGCGAGGATGTGGCCGAGACATCAGGGACTGAGTTATAGGGAAAACTACAACAGGTTCGGGACTTAATCCCCTGATATTTACTGGGTTATGGCCCTGACGTCAGGGACTGAGTTACGGGGAAAGTTCAACAGGTTTGGGAATTTATCCCATTTTGATTTAATGGGATGTTGTCTGGACGTCAGGGACTGAGTTACATGGAAATGTCCAACAGGGTCGGGACTATCCCCTGAAGAATTAATATGACATTGCCCGGACGTCAGGGACTGAGTTACAGGGAAAGGTGCAACACATTCAGGACTTTATACCCTGAAGGTTTGCGAGGATTTGGCCCAAACATCAGGGACTGAGTTACAGGGAAAGGTACAACAGGTTCGGGACTTAATCCCCTGCTATTTACTGGGTTATGGCTCCGACGTCAGGGACTGAGTTACAGGGAAAGTTCAACCGGTTTGGGAATTTATCTCGTGTAGATTTAATGGGACGTTGTCCAGACATCAGGGACTGAGTTACAGGGAAAGTTCAACAGGTTTGGGAATTTATCCCGTGTAGATTTAATGGGACGTTGTCCGGACATCAGGGACTGAGTTACAGGGAAAGGTTCAATACGGTCGGGACTTTATCCCCTGAAGGTTTACTGGGATGTTGCCTGGACGTTAGGGACAGAGTTACAGAGCAAGTTCCAACTGTTTCACGACTTTATCCCATGAATAATTACGGGGATGTTACGTGGACATCAGCGACTAGGATCCAAGGAATTTGACAACAGCTTCAGGATTTATCAACTGAAGATTTACTGGGACATTGCCAGGACGTCAGGAACTGAGGTACAGGGAATGGTTCAATAGGTTTGGGACTTTATCCCCTGAAGATTTACTGGGACGTTGGCCAGACATGTGGGACCGAGTTACAGTGAAAGGACCAACACGTTCAGGACTTTATCCCCTGAAGATTTACTGGAATGTTGACCCGACATCAGGGACTGAGTTACATGCAAAGAGTCAACAGGGTCGGGACTTACACCCCTGAAGATTTACTGGGATTTCGCCTGGCCGTCAGGGACTGAATTACAGGGAAATGTTCAATAGGGTCGAGACTTTATCCCCTGCAGATTTACTGGGATGTTGCCCGGACGTCAGGGACTGAGTTACAGGGAAAGGTGCAACACATTCAGGACTTTATCCCCTGAAGGTTTGCGAGGATTTGGCCCAGACATCAGGGACTGAGTTATAGGGAAAGGTACAACAGGTTCACGACTTAATCCCCTGATATTTACTGGGTTATGGCCCCGACGTAAGGGACTGAGTTACAGGGAAAGTTCAACAGGTTTGGGAATTTATCCCATGTAGATTTAATGGGACGTTGTCCGGACATCAGGGATTGAGTTACAGGGAAAGTTCAACAGGTTTGGGAATTTATCCCGTGTAGATTTAATGGGACGTTGTCCGGACATCAGGGATTGAGTTACAGGGAATGTTCAACAGGTTTGGGAATTTATCCCGTGTAGATTTAATGGGACGTTGTCCGGACATCGGGGACTGAGTTACAGGGAAAGGTTCAATAGGGTCGGGACTTTATCCCCTGAAGGTTTACTGGGATGTTGCGTGGACGTCAGGGATAGAGTTACAGAGAAAGTTCCAACTGTTTCAGGACTTTATCTCATGAAGATTTACGGGGATGTTACGTGGACATCAGCGACTGGGATCCAAGGAATTTGACAACAGCTTCAGGATTTATCAACTGAAGATTTACTGGGACATTGCCAGGACGTCAGGAACTGAGTTACAGGGAATGGTTCAATAGGTTTGGGACTTTATCCCCTGAAGATTTACTGGGACGTTGCCCAGACATGTGGGACCGAGTTACAGTGAAAGGTCCAACACGTTCAGGACTTTATCCCCTGAAGATTTACTGGGATGTTGACCCGACATCAGGGACTGAGTTACAGGCAAAGAGTCAACAGGGTCGGGACTTTCACCCCTGAAGATTTACTGGGATTTCGCCTGACCGTCAGCGACTGAATTACAGGGAAATGTTCAATAGGGTCGGGACTTTATCCCCTGCAGATTTACTTGGACGTTTCCCGGTCGTCAGGGACTGGGTGACAGGCAAATGTCCAACAGGGTCGAGATTTTCCCCCCTGAAGATTTAATAGGACATTGCCCCGAAGTCAGGGAGTGATTTGTAGGGAAAATTTCAACACGTTCAGGACTTTATCCCCTGAAGATTTAATAGGACATTGGCCGGACGTCAGGGACTGAGTTACATGGAAAGGTCCAACACATTCAGGACTTTATCCCATGAAGATTTGCGAGGATGTGGCCGAGACATCAGGGATTGAGTTATAGGGAAAACTACAACAGGTTCGGGACTTAATCCCCTGATATTTACTGGGTTATGGCCCTGACGTCAGGGACTGAGTTACGGGGAAAGTTCAACAGGTTTGGGAATTTATCCCATTTTGATTTAATGGGATGTTGTCTGGACATCAGGGACTGAGTTACATGGAAATGTCCAACAGGGTCGGGACTATCCCCTGAAGAATTAATATGACATTGCCCGGACGTCAGGGACTGAGTTACAGGGAAAGGTGCAACACATTCAGGACTTTATACCCTGAAGGTTTGCGAGGATTTGGCCCAAACATCAGGGACTGAGTTACAGGGAAAGGTACAACAGGCTCGGGACTTAATCCCCTGCTATTTACTGGGTTATGGCTCCGACGTCAGGGACTGAGTTACAGGGAAAGTTCAACCGGTTTGGGAATTTATCCCGTGTAGATTTAATGGGACGTTGTCCAGACATCAGGGACTGAGTTACAGGGAAAGTTCAACAGGTTTGGGAATTTATCCCGTGTAGATTTAATGGGACGTTGTCCGGACATCAGGGACTGAGTTACAGGGAAAGGTTCAATACGGTCGGGACTTTATCCCCTGAAGGTTTACTGGGATGTTGCCTGGACGTTAGGGACAGAGTTACAGAGCAAGTTCCAACTGTTTCACGACTTTATCCCATGAAGAATTACGGGGATGTTACGTGGACATCAACGACTAGGATCCAAGGAATTTGACAACAGCTTCAGGATTTATCAACTGAAGATTTACTGGGACATTGCCAGGACGTCAGGAACTGAGGTACAGGGAATGGTTCAATAGGTTTGGGACTTTATCCCCTGAAGATTTACTGGGACGTTGCCCAGACATGTGGGACCGAGTTACAGTGAAAGGTCCAACACGTTCAGGACTTTATCCCCTGAAGATTTACTGGGATGTTCACACGACATCAGGGACTGAGTTACATGCAAAGAGTCAACAGGGTCGGGACTTTCACCCCTGAAGATTTACTGGGATTTCGCCTGGCCGTCAGGGACTGAATTACAGGGAAATGTTCAATAGGTTCTGTACTTTATGCCCTGAATATTTACTTGGACGTTTCCCGGTCGTCAGGGACTGGGTGACAGGCAAATGTCCAACAGGGTCGAGATTTTCCCCCCTGAAGATTTAATAGGACATTGCCCTGAAGTCAGGGAGTGATTTGGAGGGAAAATTTCAACACGTTCAGGACTTTATCCCCTGAAGATTTAATAGGACATTGGCCGGACGTCAGGGACTGAGTTACATGGAAAGGTCCAACACATTCAGGACTTTATCCCATGAAGATTTGCGAGGATGTGGCCGAGACATCAGGGACTGAGTTATAGGGAAAACAACAACAGGTTCGGGACTTAATCCCCTGATATTTACTGGGTTATGGCCCTGACGTCAGGAACTGAGTTACGGGGAAAGTTCAACAGGTTTGGGAATTTATCCCATTTTGATTTAATGGGATGTTGTCTGGACGTCAGGGACTGAGTTACATGGAAATGTCCAACAGGGTCGGGACTATCCCCTGAAGAATTAATATGACATTGCCCGGACGTCAGGGATTGAGTTACAGGGAAAGGTGCAACACATTCAGGACTTTATACCCTGAAGGTTTGCGAGGATTTGGCCCAAACATCAGGGACTGAGTTACAGGGAAAGGTACAACAGGTTCGGGACTTAATCCCCTGCTATTTACTGAGTTATGGCTCCGACGTCAGGGACTGAGTTACAGGGAAAGTTCAACCGGTTTGGGAATTTATCTCGTGTAGATTTAATGGGACGTTGTCCAGACATCAGGGACTGAGTTACAGGGAAAGTTCAACAGGTTTGGGAATTTATCCCGTGTAGATTTAATGGGACGTTGTCCGGACATCAGGGACTGAGTTACAGGGAAAGGTTCAATACGGTCGGGACTTTATCCCCTGAAGGTTTACTGGGATGTTGCCTGGACGTTAGGGACAGAGTTACAGAGCAAGTTCCAACTGTTTCACGACTTTATCCCATGAAGAATTACGGGGATGTTACGTGGACATCAGCGACTAGGATCCAAGGAATTTGACAACAGCTTCAGGATTTATCAACTGAAGATTTACTGGGACATTGCCAGGACGTCAGGAACTGAGGTACAGGGAATGGTTCAATAGGTTTGGGACTTTATCCCCTGAAGATTTACTGGGACGTTGGCCAGACATGTGGGACCGAGTTACAGTGAAAGTTCCAACACGTTCAGGACTTTATCCCCTGAAGATTTACTGGAATGTTGACCCGACATCAGGGACTGAGTTACATGCAAAGAGTCAACAGGGTCGGGACTTTCACCCCTGAAGATTTACTGGGATTTCGCCTGGCCGTCAGGGACTGAATTACAGGGAAATGTTCAATAGGGTCGGGACTTTATCCCCTGCAGATTTACTGGGATGTTGCCCGGACGTCAGGGACTGAGTTACAGGGAAAGGTGCAACACATTCAGGACTTTATCCCCTGAAGGTTTGCGAGGATTTGGCCCAGACATGAGGGACTGAGTTATAGGGAAAGGTACAACAGGTTCACGACTTAATCCCCTGATATTTACAGGGTTATGGCCCCGACGTAAGGGACTGAGTTACAGGGAAAGTTCAACAGGTTTTGGAATTTATCCCATGTAGATTTAATGGGACGTTGTCCGGACATCAGGGATTGAGTTACAGGGAAAGTTCAACAGGTTTGGGAATTTATCCCGTGTAGATTTAATGGGACGTTGTCCGGACATCAGGGATTGAGTTACAGGGAATGTTCAACACGTTTGGGAATTTATCCCGTGTAGATTTAATGGGACGTTGTCCGGACATCAGGGACTGAGTTACAGGGAAAGGTTCAATAGGGTCGGGACTTTATCCCCTGAAGGTTTACTGGGATGTTGCGTGGACGTCAGGGATAGAGTTACAGAGAAAGTTCCAACTGTTTCAGGACTTTATCTCATGAAGATTTACGGGGATGTTACGTGGACATCAGCGACTGGGATCCAAGGAATTTGACAACAGCTTCAGGATTTATCAACTGAAGATTTACTGGGACATTGCCAGGACGTCAGGAACTGAGTTACAGGGAATGGTTCAATAGGTTTGGGACTTTATCCCCTGAAGATTTACTGGGACGTTGCCCAGACATGTGGGACCGAGTTACAGTGAAAGGTCCAACACGTTCAGGACTTTATCCCCTGAAGATTTACTGGGATGTTGACCCGACATCAGGGACTGAGTTACAGGCAAAGAGTCAACAGGGTCGGGACTTTCACCCCTGAAGATTTACTGGGATTTCGCCTGACCGTCAGCGACTGAATTACAGGGAAATGTTCAATAGGTTCGGGACTTTATGCCCTGAATATTTACTTGGACGTTTCCCGGTCGTCAGGGACTGGGTGACAGGCAAATGTCCAACAGGGTCGAGATTTTCCCCCCTGAAGATTTAATAGGACATTGCCCCGAAGTCAGGGATTGATTTGGAGGGAAAATTTCAACACGTTCAGGACTTTATCCCCTGAAGATTTAATAGGACATTGCCCGGACGTCAGGGACTGAGTTACATGGAAAGGTCCAACACATTCAGGACTTTATCCCCTGAAGATTTGCGAGGATGTGGCCGAGACATCAGGGACTGAGTTATAGGGAAAACTACAACAGGTTCGGGACTTAATCCCCTGATATTTACTGGGTTATGGCCCTGACGTCAGGGACTGAGTTACGGGGAAAGTTCAACAGGTTTGGGAATTTATCCCATTTTGATTTAATGTGATGTTGTCTGGACATCAGGGACTGAGTTACATGGAAATGTCCAACAGGGTCGGGACTATCCCCAGAAGAATTAATATGACATTGCCCGGACGTCAGGGATTGAGTTACAGGGAAAGGTGCAACACATTCAGGACTTTATACCCTGAAGGTTTGCGAGGATTTGGCCCAAACATCAGGGACTGAGTTACAGGGAAAGGTACAACAGGCTCGGGACTTAATCCCCTGCTATTTACTGGGTTATGGCTCCGACGTCAGGGACTGAGTTACAGGGAAAGTTCAACCGGTTTGGGAATTTATCCCGTGTCGATTTAATGGGACGTTGTCCAGACATCAGGGACTGAGTTACAGGGAAAGTTCAACAGGTTTGGGAATTTATCCCGTGTAGATTTAATGGGACGTTGTCCGGACATCAGGGACTGAGTTACAGGGAAAGGTTCAATACGGTCGGGACTTTATCCCCTGAAGGTTTACTGGGATGTTGCCTGGACGTTAGGGACAGAGTTACAGAGCAAGTTCCAACTGTTTCACGACTTTATCCCATGAAGAATTACGGGGATGTTATGTGGACATCAGCGACTAGGATCCAAGGAATTTGACAACAGCTTCAGGATTTATCAACTGAAGATTTACTGGGACATTGCCAGGACGTCAGGAACTGAGGTACAGGGAATGGTTCAATAGGTTTGGGACTTTATCCCCTGAAGATTTACTGGGACGTTGCCCAGACATGTGGGACCGAGTTACAGTGAAAGGTCCAACACGTTCAGGACTTTATCCCCTGAAGATTTACTGGGATGTTGACCCGACATCAGGGACTGAGTTACATGCAAAGAGTCAACAGGGTCGGGACTTTCACCCCTGAAGATTTACTGGGATTTCGCCTGGCCGTCAGGGACTGAATTACAGGGAAATGTTCAATAGGGTCGGGACTTTACCCCTGAATATTTACTTGGATGTTGCCCGGACGTCAGGGACTGAGTTACAGGGAAAGGTGCAACACATTCAAGACTTTATCCCCTGAAGGTTTGCGAGGATTTGGCCCAGACATCGGGGACTGAGTTATAGGGAAAGGTACAATAGGTTCACGACTTAATCCCCTGATATTTACAGGGTTATGGCCCCGACGTCAGAGACTGAGTTACAGGGAAAGTTCAACAGGTTTGGGAATTTATCCCATGTAGATTTAATGGTACGTTGTCCGGAGATCAGGGATTGAGTTACAGTGAAAGTTCAACAGGTTTGGGAATTTATCCCATGTAGATTTAATGGGACGTTGTCCGGACATCAGGGATTGAGTTACAGGGAAAGTTCAACAGGTTTGGGAATTTATCCCGTGTAGATTTAATGGGACGTTGTCCGGACATCAGGGACTGAGTTACAAGGAAAGGTTCAATAGGGTCGGGACTTTATCCCCTGAAGGTTTACTGGGATGTTGCGTGGACGTCAGGGATAGAGTTACAGAGAAAGTTCCAACTGTTTCAGGACTTTATCTCATGAAGATTTACGGGGATGTTACGTGGACATCAGCGACTGGGATCCAAGGAATTTGACAACAGCTTCAGGATTTATCAACTGAAGATTTACTGGGACATTGCCAGGACGTCAGGAACTGAGTTACAGGGAATGGTTCAATAGGTTTGGGACTTTATCCCCTGAAGATTTACTGGGACGTTGCCCAGACATGTGGGACCGAGTTACAGTGAACGGTCCAACACGTTCAGGACTTTATCCCCTGAAGATTTACTGGGATGTTGACCCGACATCAGGGACTGAGTTACAGGCAAAGAGTCAACAGGGTCGGGACTTTCACCCCTGAAGATTTACTGGGATTTCGCCTGACCGTCAGCGACTGAATTACAGGGAAATGTTCAATAGGTTCGGGACTTTATGCCCTGAATATTTACTTGGACGTTTCCCAGTCGTCAGGGACTGGGTGACAGGCAAATGTCCAACAGGGTCGAGATTTTCCCCCCTGAAGATTTAATAGGATATTGCCCCGAAGTCAGGGAGTGATTTGGAGGGAAAATTTCAACACGTTCAGGACTTTATCCCCTGAAGATTTAATAGGACATTGCCCGGACGTCAGGGACTGAGTTACATGGAAAGGTCCAACACATTCAGGACTTTATCCCCTGAAGATTTGCGAGGATGTGGCCGAGACATCAGGGACTGAGTTATAGGGAAAACTACAACAGGTTCGGGACTTAATCCCCTGATATTAACTGGGTTATGGCCCTGACGTCAGGGACTGAGTTACGGGGAAAGTTCAACAGGTTTGGGAATTTATCCCATTTTGATTTAATGGGACATTGTCCGGACATCAGTGACTGAGTTACAGGGAAAGGTTCAATAGGGTCGGGACTTTATCCCCTGAAGGTTTACTGGGAAGTTGCCTGGATGTAAGGGACAGTGTTACAGAGAAAGTTCCAACAGTTTCGGGACTTTAACCCATGAAGATTTATGGGGATGATACGTGGACATCAGCGACTGGGTTCCAAGGAATGTCACAACAGCTTCAGAATTTATCAACTGAAGATTTACTGGGACATTGCCAGGACGTCAGGAACTGAGTTACATGGAATGGTTCAATAGGTTTGGGACTTTATCCCCTGAAGATTTACTAGGACTTTGCCCAGTCATGTGGGACCGAGTTACAGTGTAAGGTCCAACACGTTCAGGACTTTACCCCCTGAAGATTTACTGGGATGTTGACCCGACATCAGGGACTGAGTTACAGGCAAAGAGTCAACAGGGTCGGGACTTTAACCCCTGAAGATTTACTGGGATTTCGCCTGGCCGTCAGGGACTGAATTACAGGGAAATGTTCAATACGTTTGGGACTTTATCCCTTGAATATTTACTTGGACATTGCCCGGACGTCAGGGACTGAGTTACAGGGAAAGGTCCAACACATTCAGGACTTTATCCCCTGAAGATTTGCAAGGATGTGGCCCAGACATCAGGGACTGAGGTATAGGGAAAGGTACAACAGGTTCACGACTTTATCCCCTGAATATTTACTTAGACGTTTCCCGGTCGTCAGGGACTGGGTGACCGCCAAATATCCAATAGGTTCGAGATTTTCCTTCCTGAAGATGTATTATGACATTGCCCCGACGTCAGGGATTGAGTTACAGGGAAAGTGCAACACATTCAAGACTTTATCCCCTGAAGGTTTGCGAGGATTTGGCCCAGACATCAGGGACTGAGTTATAGGGAAAGGTACAACAGGTTCGGGACTTAATCCCCTGATATTTACAGGGTTATGGCCCCGACGTCAGGGACTGAGTTACAGGGAAAGTTCAACAGGTTTGGGAATTTATCCCGTGTAGATTTAATGGGACGTTGTCCGGACATCAGAGATTTTGTTACAGGGAAAGGTTCAATAGCGTCGGGACTTTATCCCCTGAAGGTTTATGAGGATGTGCTCCACATATCAGGGACTGACTTACAAGTGAAGGCCCAACATGTTCGGGACATTATCCCCTGAAAATTTACTTGGACTTTGCCCAGACGTCTGGGACAGATTTACTGGGAAAGTTTCAACAGGTTCGGGACTTTATCCCCTGAAAATTTAATAGGACATTGCCCGGACGTCAGGGACTGATTTACAGGGAAGGTCCAACACATTCAGGACTTTATCCCCTGAAGGTTTGCGAGGATTTGGCCCAGACATCAGGGACTGAGTTATAGGGAAAGGTACAACAGGTTCGGGACTTAATCCCCTGATATTTACTGGGTTATGGCCCCGACGTCAGGGACTGAGTTACAGGGTAAGTTCAACAGGTTTGGGAATTTATCCCGTGTAGATTTAATGGGACGTTGTCCGGACATCAGGGACTGAGTTACAGGGAAAGGTTCAATACGGTCGGGCCTTTATCCGCTGAAGGTTTACTGGGATGTTGCGTGGACGTCAGGGATAGAGTTAAAGAGAAAATTCCAACTGTTTCAGGACTTTATCTCATGAAGATTTACGGGGTTGTTACGTGGACATCAGCGACTGGGATCCAAGGAATTTGACAACAGCTTCAGAATTTATCAACTGAAGATTTACTGGGACATTGCCAGGACGTCAGGAACTGAGTTACAGGGAATGGTTCAATAGGTTTGGGACTTTATCCCCTGAAGATTTACTGGGACGTTGCCCAGACATGTGGGACCGAGTTACAGTGAAAGGTCCAACACGTTCAGGACTTTATCCCCTGAAGATTTACTGGGATGTTGACCCGACATCAGGGACTGAGTTACAGACAAAGAGTCAACAGGGTCAGGACTTTCAACCCTGAAGATTCACTGGGATTTCGCCTGGCCGTCAGGGACTGAATTACAGGGAAATGTTCAATAGGTTCGGGACTTTATCCCCTGAATATTTACTTGGACATTTCCTGGTCGTCAGGGACTGGGTGACAGGCAAATGTCCAAAAGGGTCGAGATTTTCCCCCCTGAAGATTTAATAGGACATTGCCCCGAAGTCAGGGAGTGATTTGGAGGGAAAATTTCAACACGTTCAGGACTTTATCCCCTGAAGATTTAATAGGACATTGCCCGGACGTCAGGGATTGAGTTACAGGGAAAGGTCCAACACATTCAGGACTTTATCCCCTGAAGATTTGCGAGGATGTGGCCTAGACATTGGGGACTGAGTTATAGGGAAAGGTACAACAGGTTCGGGACTTAATCCCCTGATATTTACTGGGTTATGGCCCCGACGTCAGGGACTGAGTTACGGGGAAAATACAACAAGTTTGGGAATCTATCCCATTTTGATTTAATGGGACGTTGTTCGGACATCAGGGACTGAGTTACAGGGAAAGGTTCAATAGTGTCGGGACTTTATCCCCTGAAGGTTTACTGGGAAGTTGCCTGGATGTAAGGGACAGTGTTACAGAGAAAGTTCCAACAGTTTCGGGACTTTAACCCATGAAGATTTATGGGGATGATACGTGGACATCAGCGACTGGGTTCCAAGGAATGTGACAACAGCTTCAGAATTTTTCAACTGAAGATTTACTGGGATATTGTCAGGACGTCAGGAACTGAGTTACAGGGAATGGTTCAATAGGTTTGGGACTTTATCCCCTGAAGATTTACTGGGATGTTGACCCAACATCAGGGACTGAGTTACAGGCAAAGAGTAAGCAGGGTCAGGACTTTCACTCCTGAAGATTTACTGGGATTTCGCCTGGCCGTCAGGGACTGAATTACAGGGAAATGTTCAATAGGTTCGGGACTTTATCCCCTGAATATTTACTTGGACGTTTCCCTGTCGTCACGGACTTGGTGACAGGCAAATGTCCAACAGGGTCGAGATTTTCCCCCCTGAAGATTTAATAGGACATTGCCCCGAAGTCAGGGAGTGATTTGTAGGGAAAATTTCAACACGTTCAGGACTTTATCCCCTGAAGATTTAATAGGACATTGCCCGAACGTCAGGGACTGAGTTACAGGGAAAGGTCCAACACATTCAGGACTTTATCCCCTGAAGATTTGCGAGGATGTGGCCTAGACATCGGGGACTGAGTTATAGGGAAAGGTACAACAGGTTCGGGACTTAATCCCCTGATATTTACTGGGTTATGGCCCCGACGTCTGGGACAGAGTTACGGGGAAAGTTCAACAGGTTTGAGAATTTATCCCGTGTAGCTTTAATGGAACGATGTGCGGACATCAGGGACTGAGTTACAGGGAAAGGTTCAATACGGTCGAGACTTTATCCCCTGAAGGTTTACTGGGATGTTTCCTGGACGTAAGGGACAGTGTTACAGAGTAAGTTCCAACTGCTTCAGGACTTTATCCCATGAAGATTTACGGGGATGTTACGTGGACATCAGCGACTGGGATCCAAGCAATTTGAAAACAGCTTCAGTATTTATCAACTGAAGATTTGCTGGGACATTGCCAGGACGTCAGGAACTGAGTTACAGGGAATGGTTCAATAGGTTTGGGACTTTATCCCCTGAAGATTTACTAGGACTTTGCCCAGTCATGTGGGACCGAGTTACAGTGTAAGGTCCAACACGTTCAGGACTTTACCCCCTGAAGATTTACTGGGATGTTGACCCGACATCAGGGACTGAGTTACAGGCAAAGAGTCAACAGGGTCGGGACTTTAACCCCTGAAGATTTACTGGGATTTCGCCTGGCCGTCAGGGACTGAATTACAGGGAAATGTTCAATACGTTTGGGACTTTATCCCTTGAATATTTACTTGGACATTGCCCGGACGTCAGGGACTGAGTTACAGGGAAAGGTGCAACACATTCAGGACTTTATCCCCTGAAGATTTGCAAGGATGTGGCCCAGACATCAGGGACTGAGGTATAGAGAAAGGTACAACAGGTTCAGGACTTTATCCCCTGAATATTTACTTAGACGTTTCCCGGTCGTCAGGGACTGGGTGACAGGCAAATGTCCAAATGGGTCGAGATTTTCCCCCCTGTAGATTTAATAGGACATTGCCCCGAAGTCAGGGAGTGATTTGGAGGGAAAATTTCAACACGTTCAGGACTTTATCCCCTGAAGATTTAATAGGACATTGCCCGGACGTCAGGGATTGAGTTACAGGGAAAGTTCAACAGGTTTGAGAATTTATCTCAGGTAGATTTAATGGGACATTGTCCGGACATCAGTGACTGAGTTACAGGGAAAGGTTCAATAGGGTCGGGACTTTATCCCCTGAAGGTTTACTGGGAAGTTGCCTGGATGTAAGGGACAGTGTTACAGAGAAAGTTCCAACAGTTTCGGGACTTTAACCCATGAAGATTTATGGGGATGATACGTGGACATCAGCGACTGGGTTCCAAGGAATGTGACAACAGCTTTAGAATTTATCAACTGAAGATTTACTGGGACATTGCCAGGACGTCAGGAACTGAGTTACAGGGAATGGTTCAATAGGTTTGGGACTTTATCCCATGAAGATTTACTGGGACGTTGCCCAGACATGTGGGACCGAGTTACAGTGAAAGGTCCAACACGTTCAGGACTTTATCCCCTGAAGATTTACTGGGATGTTGACCCGACATCAGGGACTGAGTTACAGGCAAAGAGTAAACAGGGTCAGGACTTTCACCCCTGAAGATTTACTGGGATTTCGCCTGGCCGTCAGGGTCTGAATTACAGGGAAATGTTCAATAGGTTCGGGACTTTATCCCCTGAATATTTACTTGGACGTTTCCCTGTCGTCACGGACTTGGTGACAGGCAAATGTCCAACAGGGTCGAGATTTTCCCCCCTGAAGATTTAATAGGACATTGCCCCGAAGTCAGGGAGTGATTTGTAGGGAAAATTTCAACACGTTCAGGACTTTATCCCCTGAAGATTTAATAGGACATTGCCCAGACGTCAGGGACTGAGTTACAGGGAAAGGTCCAACACATTCAGGACTTTATCCCCTGAAGATTTGCGAGGATGTGGCCTAGACATCGGGGACTGAGTTATAGGGAAAGGTACAACAGGTTCGGGACTTAATCCCCTGATATTTACTGGATTATGGCCCCGATGTCTGGGACAGAGTTACGGGGAAAGTTCAACAGGTTTGGGACTTAATCCCCTGATATTTACTGGGTTATGGCCCCGACGTCAGGGACTGAGTTACAGGGAAAGTTCAACAGGTTTGGGAATTTATCCCGTGTAGCTTTAATGGAACGTTGTGCGGACATCAGGGACTGAGTTACAGGGAAAGGTTCAATACGGTCGGGACTTTTCCTCTGAAGGTTTACTGGGATGTTTCCTGGACGTAAGGGACAGTGTTACAGAGAAAGTTCCAACTGTTTCAGAACTTTATCCCATGAAGATTTACGGGGATGTTACGTGGACATCAGCAACTGGGATCCAAGGAATTTGAAAACAGCTTCGGTATTTATCAACTGAAGATTTGCTGGGACATTGCCAGGACGTCAGGAACTGAGTTACAGGGAATGGTTCAATAGGTTTGGGACTTTATCCCCTGAAGATTTACTAGGACGTTGCCCAGTCATGTGGAACCGAGTTACAGTGTAAGGTCCAACACGTTCAGGACTTTACCCCCTGAAGATTTACTGGGATGTTGACCCGACATCAGGGACTGAGTTACAGGCAAAGAGTCAACAGGGTCGGGACTTTAACCCCTGAAGATTAACTGGGATTCCGCCTTGCCGTCAGGGACTGAATTACAGGGAAATGTTCAATACGTTTGGGACTTTATCCCTTGAATATTTACTTGGACATTGCCCGGACGTCAGGGACTGAGTTACAGGGAAAGGTCCAACACATTCAGGACTTTATCCCCTGAAGATTTGCAAGGATGTGGCCCAGACATCAGGGACTGAGGTATAGGGAAAGGTACAACAGGTTCACGACTTTATCCCCTGAATATTTACTTAGACGTTTCCCGGTCGTCAGGGACTGGGTGACCGCCAAATATCCAATAGGTTCGAGATTTTCCTTCCTGAAGATGTATTAGGACATTGCCCCGACGTCAGGTAGTGAGTTGGAGGGAAAATTTCTACATGTTCAGGACTTTATCCCCTGAAGATTTCATAGATCATTGCCCGGTCGTCAGGGACTGAGTTACAGGAAAAGGTCCAATACATTCAGGTCTTGATTCCCTGAAGATTTACTGGGATGTTGCCCTGACTTCAGGGACTGAGTTACAGGCAAAGAGTCAACAGCGTCGTGTCGTTAACCCCTGAAGATTTACTTGGACGTTGCCCGGTCGTCAGGGACTGAGTTACAGGAAAAGGTCCAATACATTCAGGTCTTTATTCCCTGAAGATTTACTGGGATGTTGCCCTGACTTCAGGGACTGAGTTACAGGCAAAGAGTCAACAGCGTCGTGTCGTTAACCCCTGAAGATTTACTTGGACGTTGCCCGGTCGTCAGGGACTGAATTTCAGGGAAATGTTCAATACGTTTGGGACTTTATCCCTTGAATATTTACTTGGACATTGCCCGGACGTCAGGGACTGAGTTACAGGGAAAGGTCCAACACATTCAGGACTTTATCCCCTGAAGATTTGCAAGGATGTGGCCCAGACATCAGGGACTGAGGTATAGGGAAAGGTACAACAGGTTCAGGACTTTATCCCCTGAATATTTACTTAGACGTTTCCCGGTCGTCAGGGACTGGGTGACCGCCAAATATACAATAGGTTCGAGATTTTCCTCCCTGAAGATTTATTAGGACATTGCCCCGACGTCAGGGAGTGAGTTGGAGGGAAAATTTCTATATGTTCAGGACTTTATCCCCTGAAGATTTCATAGATCATTGCCCGGACGTCAGGGACTGAGTTACAGGGAAAGGTTCAATAGGGTCGGGACTTTATCCCCTGAAGGTTTACTGGGAAGTTGCCTGGATGTAAGGGACAGTGTTACAGAGAAAGTTCCAACAGTTTCGGGACTTTAACCCATGAAGATTTATGGGGATGATACGTGGACATCAGCGACTGGGTTCCAAGGAATGTCACAACAGCTTCAGAATTTATCAACTGAAGATTTACTGGGACATTGCCAGGACGTCAGGAACTGAGTTACATGGAATGGTTCAATAGGTTTGGGACTTTATCCCTTGAAGATTTACTGGGACGTTGCCCAGACATGTGGGACCGAGTTACAGTGAAAGGTCCAACACGTTCAGGACTTTATCCCCTGAAGATTTACTGGGATGTTGACCCGACATCAGGGACTGAGTTACAGGCAAAGAGTAAACAGGGTCAGGACTTTCACCCCTGAAGATTTACTGGGATTTCGCCTGGCCGTCAGGGACTGAATTACAGGGAAATGTTCAATAGGTTCGGGACTTTATCCCCTGAATATTTACTTGGACGTTTCCCTGTCGTCACGTACTTGGTGACAGGCAAATGTCCAACAGGGTCGAGATTTTCCCCCCTGAAGATTTAATAGGACATTGCCCCGAAGTCAGGGATTGAGTTACAGGGAAAGGTTCAATACGGTCGAGACTTTATCCCCTGAAGGTTTACTGGGTTGTTTCCTGGACGTAAGGGACAGTGTTACAGAGAAAGTTCCAACTGTTTCAGGACTTTATCCCATGAAGATTTACGGGGATGTTACGTGGACATCAGCGACTGGAATCCAAGGAATTTGAAAACAGCTTCAGTATTTATAAACTGAAGATTTGCTGGGACATTGCCAGGACGTCAGGAACTGAGTTACAGGGAATGGTTCAATAGGTTTGGGACTTTATCCCCTGAAGATTTACTAGGACTTTGCCCAGTCATGTGGGACCGAGTTACAGTGCAAGGTCCAACACGTTCAGCACTTTACCCCCTGAAGATTTACTGGGATGTTGACCCGACATCAGGGACTGAGTTACAGGCAAAGAGTCAACAGGGTCGGGACTTTAACCCCTGAAGATTTACTGGGATTTCGCCTGGCCGTCAGGGACTGAATTACAGGGAAATTTTCAATACGTTTGGGACTTTATCCCTTGAATATTTACTTGGACATTGCCCGGACGTCAGGGACTGAGTTACAGGGAAAGGTCCAACACATTCAGGACTTTATCCCCTGAAGATTTGCAAGGATGTGGCCCAGACATCAGGGACTGAGGTATAGGGAAAGGTACAACAGGTTCAGGACTTTATCCCCTGAATATTTACTTAGACGTTTCCCGGTCGTCAGGGACTGGGTGACCGCCAAATATCCAATAGGTTCGAGATTTTCCTTCCTGAAGATGTATTATGACATTGCCCCGACGTCAGGGATTGAGTTACAGGGAAAGTGCAACACATTCAAGACTTTATCCCCTGAAGGTTTGCGAGGATTTGGCCCAGACATCAGGGACTGAGTTATAGGGAAAGGTACAACAGGTTCGGGACTTAATCCCCTGATATTTACAGGGTTATGGCCCCGACGTCAGGGACTGAGTTACAGGGAAAGTTCAACAGGTTTGGGAATTTATCCCGTGTAGATTTAATGGGACGTTGTCCGGACATCAGAGATTTTGTTACAGGGAAAGGTTCAATAGCGTCGGGACTTTATCCCCTGAAGGTTTATGAGGATGTGCTCCACATATCAGGGACTGACTTACAAGTGAAGGCCCAACATGTTCGGGACATTATCCCCTGAAAATTTACTTGGACTTTGCCCAGACGTCTGGGACAGATTTACTGGGAAAGTTTCAACAGGTTCGGGACTTTATCCCCTGAAAATTTAATAGGACATTGCCCGGACGTCAGGGACTGATTTACAGGGAAGGTCCAACACATTCAGGACTTTATCCCCTGAAGGTTTGCGAGGATTTGGCCCAGACATCAGGGACTGAGTTATAGGGAAAGGTACAACAGGTTCGGGACTTAATCCCCTGATATTTACTGGGTTATGGCCCCGACGTCAGGGACTGAGTTACAGGGTAAGTTCAACAGGTTTGGGAATTTATCCCGTGTAGATTTAATGGGACGTTGTCCGGACATCAGGGACTGAGTTACAGGGAAAGGTTCAATACGGTCGGGCCTTTATCCGCTGAAGGTTTACTGGGATGTTGCGTGGACGTCAGGGATAGAGTTAAAGAGAAAATTCCAACTGTTTCAGGACTTTATCTCATGAAGATTTACGGGGTTGTTACGTGGACATCAGCGACTGGGATCCAAGGAATTTGACAACAGCTTCAGAATTTATCAACTGAAGATTTACTGGGACATTGCCAGGACGTCAGGAACTGAGTTACAGGGAATGGTTCAATAGGTTTGGGACTTTATCCCCTGAAGATTTACTGGGACGTTGCCCAGACATGTGGGACCGAGTTACAGTGAAAGGTCCAACACGTTCAGGACTTTATCCCCTGAAGATTTACTGGGATGTTGACCCGACATCAGGGACTGAGTTACAGACAAAGAGTCAACAGGGTCAGGACTTTCAACCCTGAAGATTCACTGGGATTTCGCCTGGCCGTCAGGGACTGAATTACAGGGAAATGTTCAATAGGTTCGGGACTTTATCCCCTGAATATTTACTTGGACATTTCCTGGTCGTCAGGGACTGGGTGACAGGCAAATGTCCAAAAGGGTCGAGATTTTCCCCCCTGAAGATTTAATAGGACATTGCCCCGAAGTCAGGGAGTGATTTGGAGGGAAAATTTCAACACGTTCAGGACTTTATCCCCTGAAGATTTAATAGGACATTGCCCGGACGTCAGGGATTGAGTTACAGGGAAAGGTCCAACACATTCAGGACTTTATCCCCTGAAGATTTGCGAGGATGTGGCCTAGACATTGGGGACTGAGTTATAGGGAAAGGTACAACAGGTTCGGGACTTAATCCCCTGATATTTACTGGGTTATGGCCCCGACGTCAGGGACTGAGTTACGGGGAAAATACAACAAGTTTGGGAATCTATCCCATTTTGATTTAATGGGACGTTGTTCGGACATCAGGGACTGAGTTACAGGGAAAGGTTCAATAGTGTCGGGACTTTATCCCCTGAAGGTTTACTGGGAAGTTGCCTGGATGTAAGGGACAGTGTTACAGAGAAAGTTCCAACAGTTTCGGGACTTTAACCCATGAAGATTTATGGGGATGATACGTGGACATCAGCGACTGGGTTCCAAGGAATGTGACAACAGCTTCAGAATTTTTCAACTGAAGATTTACTGGGATATTGTCAGGACGTCAGGAACTGAGTTACAGGGAATGGTTCAATAGGTTTGGGACTTTATCCCCTGAAGATTTACTGGGATGTTGACCCAACATCAGGGACTGAGTTACAGGCAAAGAGTAAGCAGGGTCAGGACTTTCACTCCTGAAGATTTACTGGGATTTCGCCTGGCCGTCAGGGACTGAATTACAGGGAAATGTTCAATAGGTTCGGGACTTTATCCCCTGAATATTTACTTGGACGTTTCCCTGTCGTCACGGACTTGGTGACAGGCAAATGTCCAACAGGGTCGAGATTTTCCCCCCTGAAGATTTAATAGGACATTGCCCCGAAGTCAGGGAGTGATTTGTAGGGAAAATTTCAACACGTTCAGGACTTTATCCCCTGAAGATTTAATAGGACATTGCCCGAACGTCAGGGACTGAGTTACAGGGAAAGGTCCAACACATTCAGGACTTTATCCCCTGAAGATTTGCGAGGATGTGGCCTAGACATCGGGGACTGAGTTATAGGGAAAGGTACAACAGGTTCGGGACTTAATCCCCTGATATTTACTGGGTTATGGCCCCGACGTCTGGGACAGAGTTACGGGGAAAGTTCAACAGGTTTGAGAATTTATCCCGTGTAGCTTTAATGGAACGATGTGCGGACATCAGGGACTGAGTTACAGGGAAAGGTTCAATACGGTCGAGACTTTATCCCCTGAAGGTTTACTGGGATGTTTCCTGGACGTAAGGGACAGTGTTACAGAGTAAGTTCCAACTGCTTCAGGACTTTATCCCATGAAGATTTACGGGGATGTTACGTGGACATCAGCGACTGGGATCCAAGCAATTTGAAAACAGCTTCAGTATTTATCAACTGAAGATTTGCTGGGACATTGCCAGGACGTCAGGAACTGAGTTACAGGGAATGGTTCAATAGGTTTGGGACTTTATCCCCTGAAGATTTACTAGGACTTTGCCCAGTCATGTGGGACCGAGTTACAGTGTAAGGTCCAACACGTTCAGGACTTTACCCCCTGAAGATTTACTGGGATGTTGACCCGACATCAGGGACTGAGTTACAGGCAAAGAGTCAACAGGGTCGGGACTTTAACCCCTGAAGATTTACTGGGATTTCGCCTGGCCGTCAGGGACTGAATTACAGGGAAATGTTCAATACGTTTGGGACTTTATCCCTTGAATATTTACTTGGACATTGCCCGGACGTCAGGGACTGAGTTACAGGGAAAGGTGCAACACATTCAGGACTTTATCCCCTGAAGATTTGCAAGGATGTGGCCCAGACATCAGGGACTGAGGTATAGAGAAAGGTACAACAGGTTCAGGACTTTATCCCCTGAATATTTACTTAGACGTTTCCCGGTCGTCAGGGACTGGGTGACAGGCAAATGTCCAAATGGGTCGAGATTTTCCCCCCTGTAGATTTAATAGGACATTGCCCCGAAGTCAGGGAGTGATTTGGAGGGAAAATTTCAACACGTTCAGGACTTTATCCCCTGAAGATTTAATAGGACATTGCCCGGACGTCAGGGATTGAGTTACAGGGAAAGTTCAACAGGTTTGAGAATTTATCTCAGGTAGATTTAATGGGACATTGTCCGGACATCAGTGACTGAGTTACAGGGAAAGGTTCAATAGGGTCGGGACTTTATCCCCTGAAGGTTTACTGGGAAGTTGCCTGGATGTAAGGGACAGTGTTACAGAGAAAGTTCCAACAGTTTCGGGACTTTAACCCATGAAGATTTATGGGGATGATACGTGGACATCAGCGACTGGGTTCCAAGGAATGTGACAACAGCTTTAGAATTTATCAACTGAAGATTTACTGGGACATTGCCAGGACGTCAGGAACTGAGTTACAGGGAATGGTTCAATAGGTTTGGGACTTTATCCCATGAAGATTTACTGGGACGTTGCCCAGACATGTGGGACCGAGTTACAGTGAAAGGTCCAACACGTTCAGGACTTTATCCCCTGAAGATTTACTGGGATGTTGACCCGACATCAGGGACTGAGTTACAGGCAAAGAGTAAACAGGGTCAGGACTTTCACCCCTGAAGATTTACTGGGATTTCGCCTGGCCGTCAGGGTCTGAATTACAGGGAAATGTTCAATAGGTTCGGGACTTTATCCCCTGAATATTTACTTGGACGTTTCCCTGTCGTCACGGACTTGGTGACAGGCAAATGTCCAACAGGGTCGAGATTTTCCCCCCTGAAGATTTAATAGGACATTGCCCCGAAGTCAGGGAGTGATTTGTAGGGAAAATTTCAACACGTTCAGGACTTTATCCCCTGAAGATTTAATAGGACATTGCCCAGACGTCAGGGACTGAGTTACAGGGAAAGGTCCAACACATTCAGGACTTTATCCCCTGAAGATTTGCGAGGATGTGGCCTAGACATCGGGGACTGAGTTATAGGGAAAGGTACAACAGGTTCGGGACTTAATCCCCTGATATTTACTGGATTATGGCCCCGATGTCTGGGACAGAGTTACGGGGAAAGTTCAACAGGTTTGGGACTTAATCCCCTGATATTTACTGGGTTATGGCCCCGACGTCAGGGACTGAGTTACAGGGAAAGTTCAACAGGTTTGGGAATTTATCCCGTGTAGCTTTAATGGAACGTTGTGCGGACATCAGGGACTGAGTTACAGGGAAAGGTTCAATACGGTCGGGACTTTTCCTCTGAAGGTTTACTGGGATGTTTCCTGGACGTAAGGGACAGTGTTACAGAGAAAGTTCCAACTGTTTCAGAACTTTATCCCATGAAGATTTACGGGGATGTTACGTGGACATCAGCAACTGGGATCCAAGGAATTTGAAAACAGCTTCGGTATTTATCAACTGAAGATTTGCTGGGACATTGCCAGGACGTCAGGAACTGAGTTACAGGGAATGGTTCAATAGGTTTGGGACTTTATCCCCTGAAGATTTACTAGGACGTTGCCCAGTCATGTGGAACCGAGTTACAGTGTAAGGTCCAACACGTTCAGGACTTTACCCCCTGAAGATTTACTGGGATGTTGACCCGACATCAGGGACTGAGTTACAGGCAAAGAGTCAACAGGGTCGGGACTTTAACCCCTGAAGATTAACTGGGATTCCGCCTTGCCGTCAGGGACTGAATTACAGGGAAATGTTCAATACGTTTGGGACTTTATCCCTTGAATATTTACTTGGACATTGCCCGGACGTCAGGGACTGAGTTACAGGGAAAGGTCCAACACATTCAGGACTTTATCCCCTGAAGATTTGCAAGGATGTGGCCCAGACATCAGGGACTGAGGTATAGGGAAAGGTACAACAGGTTCACGACTTTATCCCCTGAATATTTACTTAGACGTTTCCCGGTCGTCAGGGACTGGGTGACCGCCAAATATCCAATAGGTTCGAGATTTTCCTTCCTGAAGATGTATTAGGACATTGCCCCGACGTCAGGTAGTGAGTTGGAGGGAAAATTTCTACATGTTCAGGACTTTATCCCCTGAAGATTTCATAGATCATTGCCCGGTCGTCAGGGACTGAGTTACAGGAAAAGGTCCAATACATTCAGGTCTTGATTCCCTGAAGATTTACTGGGATGTTGCCCTGACTTCAGGGACTGAGTTACAGGCAAAGAGTCAACAGCGTCGTGTCGTTAACCCCTGAAGATTTACTTGGACGTTGCCCGGTCGTCAGGGACTGAGTTACAGGAAAAGGTCCAATACATTCAGGTCTTTATTCCCTGAAGATTTACTGGGATGTTGCCCTGACTTCAGGGACTGAGTTACAGGCAAAGAGTCAACAGCGTCGTGTCGTTAACCCCTGAAGATTTACTTGGACGTTGCCCGGTCGTCAGGGACTGAATTTCAGGGAAATGTTCAATACGTTTGGGACTTTATCCCTTGAATATTTACTTGGACATTGCCCGGACGTCAGGGACTGAGTTACAGGGAAAGGTCCAACACATTCAGGACTTTATCCCCTGAAGATTTGCAAGGATGTGGCCCAGACATCAGGGACTGAGGTATAGGGAAAGGTACAACAGGTTCAGGACTTTATCCCCTGAATATTTACTTAGACGTTTCCCGGTCGTCAGGGACTGGGTGACCGCCAAATATACAATAGGTTCGAGATTTTCCTCCCTGAAGATTTATTAGGACATTGCCCCGACGTCAGGGAGTGAGTTGGAGGGAAAATTTCTATATGTTCAGGACTTTATCCCCTGAAGATTTCATAGATCATTGCCCGGACGTCAGGGACTGAGTTACAGGGAAAGGTTCAATAGGGTCGGGACTTTATCCCCTGAAGGTTTACTGGGAAGTTGCCTGGATGTAAGGGACAGTGTTACAGAGAAAGTTCCAACAGTTTCGGGACTTTAACCCATGAAGATTTATGGGGATGATACGTGGACATCAGCGACTGGGTTCCAAGGAATGTCACAACAGCTTCAGAATTTATCAACTGAAGATTTACTGGGACATTGCCAGGACGTCAGGAACTGAGTTACATGGAATGGTTCAATAGGTTTGGGACTTTATCCCTTGAAGATTTACTGGGACGTTGCCCAGACATGTGGGACCGAGTTACAGTGAAAGGTCCAACACGTTCAGGACTTTATCCCCTGAAGATTTACTGGGATGTTGACCCGACATCAGGGACTGAGTTACAGGCAAAGAGTAAACAGGGTCAGGACTTTCACCCCTGAAGATTTACTGGGATTTCGCCTGGCCGTCAGGGACTGAATTACAGGGAAATGTTCAATAGGTTCGGGACTTTATCCCCTGAATATTTACTTGGACGTTTCCCTGTCGTCACGTACTTGGTGACAGGCAAATGTCCAACAGGGTCGAGATTTTCCCCCCTGAAGATTTAATAGGACATTGCCCCGAAGTCAGGGATTGAGTTACAGGGAAAGGTTCAATACGGTCGAGACTTTATCCCCTGAAGGTTTACTGGGTTGTTTCCTGGACGTAAGGGACAGTGTTACAGAGAAAGTTCCAACTGTTTCAGGACTTTATCCCATGAAGATTTACGGGGATGTTACGTGGACATCAGCGACTGGAATCCAAGGAATTTGAAAACAGCTTCAGTATTTATAAACTGAAGATTTGCTGGGACATTGCCAGGACGTCAGGAACTGAGTTACAGGGAATGGTTCAATAGGTTTGGGACTTTATCCCCTGAAGATTTACTAGGACTTTGCCCAGTCATGTGGGACCGAGTTACAGTGCAAGGTCCAACACGTTCAGCACTTTACCCCCTGAAGATTTACTGGGATGTTGACCCGACATCAGGGACTGAGTTACAGGCAAAGAGTCAACAGGGTCGGGACTTTAACCCCTGAAGATTTACTGGGATTTCGCCTGGCCGTCAGGGACTGAATTACAGGGAAATTTTCAATACGTTTGGGACTTTATCCCTTGAATATTTACTTGGACATTGCCCGGACGTCAGGGACTGAGTTACAGGGAAAGGTCCAACACATTCAGGACTTTATCCCCTGAAGATTTGCAAGGATGTGGCCCAGACATCAGGGACTGAGGTATAGGGAAAGGTACAACAGGTTCAGGACTTTATCCCCTGAATATTTACTTAGACGTTTCCCGGTCGTCAGGGACTGGGTGACCGCCAAATATCCAATAGGTTCGAGATTTTCCTTCCTGAAGATGTATTATGACATTGCCCCGACGTCAGGGATTGAGTTACAGGGAAAGTGCAACACATTCAAGACTTTATCCCCTGAAGGTTTGCGAGGATTTGGCCCAGACATCAGGGACTGAGTTATAGGGAAAGGTACAACAGGTTCGGGACTTAATCCCCTGATATTTACAGGGTTATGGCCCCGACGTCAGGGACTGAGTTACAGGGAAAGTTCAACAGGTTTGGGAATTTATCCCGTGTAGATTTAATGGGACGTTGTCCGGACATCAGAGATTTTGTTACAGGGAAAGGTTCAATAGCGTCGGGACTTTATCCCCTGAAGGTTTATGAGGATGTGCTCCACATATCAGGGACTGACTTACAAGTGAAGGCCCAACATGTTCGGGACATTATCCCCTGAAAATTTACTTGGACTTTGCCCAGACGTCTGGGACAGATTTACTGGGAAAGTTTCAACAGGTTCGGGACTTTATCCCCTGAAAATTTAATAGGACATTGCCCGGACGTCAGGGACTGATTTACAGGGAAGGTCCAACACATTCAGGACTTTATCCCCTGAAGGTTTGCGAGGATTTGGCCCAGACATCAGGGACTGAGTTATAGGGAAAGGTACAACAGGTTCGGGACTTAATCCCCTGATATTTACTGGGTTATGGCCCCGACGTCAGGGACTGAGTTACAGGGTAAGTTCAACAGGTTTGGGAATTTATCCCGTGTAGATTTAATGGGACGTTGTCCGGACATCAGGGACTGAGTTACAGGGAAAGGTTCAATACGGTCGGGCCTTTATCCGCTGAAGGTTTACTGGGATGTTGCGTGGACGTCAGGGATAGAGTTAAAGAGAAAATTCCAACTGTTTCAGGACTTTATCTCATGAAGATTTACGGGGTTGTTACGTGGACATCAGCGACTGGGATCCAAGGAATTTGACAACAGCTTCAGAATTTATCAACTGAAGATTTACTGGGACATTGCCAGGACGTCAGGAACTGAGTTACAGGGAATGGTTCAATAGGTTTGGGACTTTATCCCCTGAAGATTTACTGGGACGTTGCCCAGACATGTGGGACCGAGTTACAGTGAAAGGTCCAACACGTTCAGGACTTTATCCCCTGAAGATTTACTGGGATGTTGACCCGACATCAGGGACTGAGTTACAGACAAAGAGTCAACAGGGTCAGGACTTTCAACCCTGAAGATTCACTGGGATTTCGCCTGGCCGTCAGGGACTGAATTACAGGGAAATGTTCAATAGGTTCGGGACTTTATCCCCTGAATATTTACTTGGACATTTCCTGGTCGTCAGGGACTGGGTGACAGGCAAATGTCCAAAAGGGTCGAGATTTTCCCCCCTGAAGATTTAATAGGACATTGCCCCGAAGTCAGGGAGTGATTTGGAGGGAAAATTTCAACACGTTCAGGACTTTATCCCCTGAAGATTTAATAGGACATTGCCCGGACGTCAGGGATTGAGTTACAGGGAAAGGTCCAACACATTCAGGACTTTATCCCCTGAAGATTTGCGAGGATGTGGCCTAGACATTGGGGACTGAGTTATAGGGAAAGGTACAACAGGTTCGGGACTTAATCCCCTGATATTTACTGGGTTATGGCCCCGACGTCAGGGACTGAGTTACGGGGAAAATACAACAAGTTTGGGAATCTATCCCATTTTGATTTAATGGGACGTTGTTCGGACATCAGGGACTGAGTTACAGGGAAAGGTTCAATAGTGTCGGGACTTTATCCCCTGAAGGTTTACTGGGAAGTTGCCTGGATGTAAGGGACAGTGTTACAGAGAAAGTTCCAACAGTTTCGGGACTTTAACCCATGAAGATTTATGGGGATGATACGTGGACATCAGCGACTGGGTTCCAAGGAATGTGACAACAGCTTCAGAATTTTTCAACTGAAGATTTACTGGGATATTGTCAGGACGTCAGGAACTGAGTTACAGGGAATGGTTCAATAGGTTTGGGACTTTATCCCCTGAAGATTTACTGGGATGTTGACCCAACATCAGGGACTGAGTTACAGGCAAAGAGTAAGCAGGGTCAGGACTTTCACTCCTGAAGATTTACTGGGATTTCGCCTGGCCGTCAGGGACTGAATTACAGGGAAATGTTCAATAGGTTCGGGACTTTATCCCCTGAATATTTACTTGGACGTTTCCCTGTCGTCACGGACTTGGTGACAGGCAAATGTCCAACAGGGTCGAGATTTTCCCCCCTGAAGATTTAATAGGACATTGCCCCGAAGTCAGGGAGTGATTTGTAGGGAAAATTTCAACACGTTCAGGACTTTATCCCCTGAAGATTTAATAGGACATTGCCCGAACGTCAGGGACTGAGTTACAGGGAAAGGTCCAACACATTCAGGACTTTATCCCCTGAAGATTTGCGAGGATGTGGCCTAGACATCGGGGACTGAGTTATAGGGAAAGGTACAACAGGTTCGGGACTTAATCCCCTGATATTTACTGGGTTATGGCCCCGACGTCTGGGACAGAGTTACGGGGAAAGTTCAACAGGTTTGAGAATTTATCCCGTGTAGCTTTAATGGAACGATGTGCGGACATCAGGGACTGAGTTACAGGGAAAGGTTCAATACGGTCGAGACTTTATCCCCTGAAGGTTTACTGGGATGTTTCCTGGACGTAAGGGACAGTGTTACAGAGTAAGTTCCAACTGCTTCAGGACTTTATCCCATGAAGATTTACGGGGATGTTACGTGGACATCAGCGACTGGGATCCAAGCAATTTGAAAACAGCTTCAGTATTTATCAACTGAAGATTTGCTGGGACATTGCCAGGACGTCAGGAACTGAGTTACAGGGAATGGTTCAATAGGTTTGGGACTTTATCCCCTGAAGATTTACTAGGACTTTGCCCAGTCATGTGGGACCGAGTTACAGTGTAAGGTCCAACACGTTCAGGACTTTACCCCCTGAAGATTTACTGGGATGTTGACCCGACATCAGGGACTGAGTTACAGGCAAAGAGTCAACAGGGTCGGGACTTTAACCCCTGAAGATTTACTGGGATTTCGCCTGGCCGTCAGGGACTGAATTACAGGGAAATGTTCAATACGTTTGGGACTTTATCCCTTGAATATTTACTTGGACATTGCCCGGACGTCAGGGACTGAGTTACAGGGAAAGGTGCAACACATTCAGGACTTTATCCCCTGAAGATTTGCAAGGATGTGGCCCAGACATCAGGGACTGAGGTATAGAGAAAGGTACAACAGGTTCAGGACTTTATCCCCTGAATATTTACTTAGACGTTTCCCGGTCGTCAGGGACTGGGTGACAGGCAAATGTCCAAATGGGTCGAGATTTTCCCCCCTGTAGATTTAATAGGACATTGCCCCGAAGTCAGGGAGTGATTTGGAGGGAAAATTTCAACACGTTCAGGACTTTATCCCCTGAAGATTTAATAGGACATTGCCCGGACGTCAGGGATTGAGTTACAGGGAAAGTTCAACAGGTTTGAGAATTTATCTCAGGTAGATTTAATGGGACATTGTCCGGACATCAGTGACTGAGTTACAGGGAAAGGTTCAATAGGGTCGGGACTTTATCCCCTGAAGGTTTACTGGGAAGTTGCCTGGATGTAAGGGACAGTGTTACAGAGAAAGTTCCAACAGTTTCGGGACTTTAACCCATGAAGATTTATGGGGATGATACGTGGACATCAGCGACTGGGTTCCAAGGAATGTGACAACAGCTTTAGAATTTATCAACTGAAGATTTACTGGGACATTGCCAGGACGTCAGGAACTGAGTTACAGGGAATGGTTCAATAGGTTTGGGACTTTATCCCATGAAGATTTACTGGGACGTTGCCCAGACATGTGGGACCGAGTTACAGTGAAAGGTCCAACACGTTCAGGACTTTATCCCCTGAAGATTTACTGGGATGTTGACCCGACATCAGGGACTGAGTTACAGGCAAAGAGTAAACAGGGTCAGGACTTTCACCCCTGAAGATTTACTGGGATTTCGCCTGGCCGTCAGGGTCTGAATTACAGGGAAATGTTCAATAGGTTCGGGACTTTATCCCCTGAATATTTACTTGGACGTTTCCCTGTCGTCACGGACTTGGTGACAGGCAAATGTCCAACAGGGTCGAGATTTTCCCCCCTGAAGATTTAATAGGACATTGCCCCGAAGTCAGGGAGTGATTTGTAGGGAAAATTTCAACACGTTCAGGACTTTATCCCCTGAAGATTTAATAGGACATTGCCCAGACGTCAGGGACTGAGTTACAGGGAAAGGTCCAACACATTCAGGACTTTATCCCCTGAAGATTTGCGAGGATGTGGCCTAGACATCGGGGACTGAGTTATAGGGAAAGGTACAACAGGTTCGGGACTTAATCCCCTGATATTTACTGGATTATGGCCCCGATGTCTGGGACAGAGTTACGGGGAAAGTTCAACAGGTTTGGGACTTAATCCCCTGATATTTACTGGGTTATGGCCCCGACGTCAGGGACTGAGTTACAGGGAAAGTTCAACAGGTTTGGGAATTTATCCCGTGTAGCTTTAATGGAACGTTGTGCGGACATCAGGGACTGAGTTACAGGGAAAGGTTCAATACGGTCGGGACTTTTCCTCTGAAGGTTTACTGGGATGTTTCCTGGACGTAAGGGACAGTGTTACAGAGAAAGTTCCAACTGTTTCAGAACTTTATCCCATGAAGATTTACGGGGATGTTACGTGGACATCAGCAACTGGGATCCAAGGAATTTGAAAACAGCTTCGGTATTTATCAACTGAAGATTTGCTGGGACATTGCCAGGACGTCAGGAACTGAGTTACAGGGAATGGTTCAATAGGTTTGGGACTTTATCCCCTGAAGATTTACTAGGACGTTGCCCAGTCATGTGGAACCGAGTTACAGTGTAAGGTCCAACACGTTCAGGACTTTACCCCCTGAAGATTTACTGGGATGTTGACCCGACATCAGGGACTGAGTTACAGGCAAAGAGTCAACAGGGTCGGGACTTTAACCCCTGAAGATTAACTGGGATTCCGCCTTGCCGTCAGGGACTGAATTACAGGGAAATGTTCAATACGTTTGGGACTTTATCCCTTGAATATTTACTTGGACATTGCCCGGACGTCAGGGACTGAGTTACAGGGAAAGGTCCAACACATTCAGGACTTTATCCCCTGAAGATTTGCAAGGATGTGGCCCAGACATCAGGGACTGAGGTATAGGGAAAGGTACAACAGGTTCACGACTTTATCCCCTGAATATTTACTTAGACGTTTCCCGGTCGTCAGGGACTGGGTGACCGCCACATATCCAATAGGTTCGAGATTTTCCTTCCTGAAGATGTATTAGGACATTGCCCCGACGTCAGGTAGTGAGTTGGAGGGAAAATTTCTACATGTTCAGGACTTTATCCCCTGAAGATTTCATAGATCATTGCCCGGTCGTCAGGGACTGAGTTACAGGAAAAGGTCCAATACATTCAGGTCTTGATTCCCTGAAGATTTACTGGGATGTTGCCCTGACTTCAGGGACTGAGTTACAGGCAAAGAGTCAACAGCGTCGTGTCGTTAACCCCTGAAGATTTACTTGGACGTTGCCCGGTCGTCAGGGACTGAGTTACAGGAAAAGGTACAATACATTCAGGTCTTTATTCCCTGAAGATTTACTGGGATGTTGCCCTGACTTCAGGGACTGAGTTACAGGCAAAGAGTCAACAGCGTCGTGTCGTTAACCCCTGAAGATTTACTTGGACGTTGCCCGGTCGTCAGGGACTGAATTTCAGGGAAATGTTCAATACGTTTGGGACTTTATCCCTTGAATATTTACTTGGACATTGCCCGGACGTCAGGGACTGAGTTACAGGGAAAGGTCCAACACATTCAGGACTTTATCCCCTGAAGATTTGCAAGGATGTGGCCCAGACATCAGGGACTGAGGTATAGGGAAAGGTACAACAGGTTCAGGACTTTATCCCCTGAATATTTACTTAGACGTTTCCCGGTCGTCAGGGACTGGGTGACCGCCAAATATACAATAGGTTCGAGATTTTCCTCCCTGAAGATTTATTAGGACATTGCCCCGACGTCAGGGAGTGAGTTGGAGGGAAAATTTCTATATGTTCAGGACTTTATCCCCTGAAGATTTCATAGATCATTGCCCGGACGTCAGGGACTGAGTTACAGGGAAAGGTTCAATAGGGTCGGGACTTTATCCCCTGAAGGTTTACTGGGAAGTTGACTGGATGTAAGGGACAGTGTTACAGAGAAAGTTCCAACAGTTTCGGGACTTTAACCCATGAAGATTTATGGGGATGATACGTGGACATCAGCGACTGGGTTCCAAGGAATGTCACAACAGCTTCAGAATTTATCAACTGAAGATTTACTGGGACATTGCCAGGACGTCAGGAACTGAGTTACATGGAATGGTTCAATAGGTTTGGGACTTTATCCCTTGAAGATTTACTGGGACGTTGCCCAGACATGTGGGACCGAGTTACAGTGAAAGGTCCAACACGTTCAGGACTTTATCCCCTGAAGATTTACTGGGATGTTGACCCGACATCAGGGACTGAGTTACAGGCAAAGAGTAAACAGGGTCAGGACTTTCACCCCTGAAGATTTACTGGGATTTCGCCTGGCCGTCAGGGACTGAATTACAGGGAAATGTTCAATAGGTTCGGGACTTTATCCCCTGAATATTTACTTGGACGTTTCCCTGTCGTCACGTACTTGGTGACAGGCAAATGTCCAACAGGGTCGAGATTTTCCCCCCTGAAGATTTAATAGGACATTGCCCCGAAGTCAGGGATTGAGTTACAGGGAAAGGTTCAATACGGTCGAGACTTTATCCCCTGAAGGTTTACTGGGTTGTTTCCTGGACGTAAGGGACAGTGTTACAGAGAAAGTTCCAACTGTTTCAGGACTTTATCCCATGAAGATTTACGGGGATGTTACGTGGACATCAGCGACTGGAATCCAAGGAATTTGAAAACAGCTTCAGTATTTATAAACTGAAGATTTGCTGGGACATTGCCAGGACGTCAGGAACTGAGTTACAGGGAATGGTTCAATAGGTTTGGGACTTTATCCCCTGAAGATTTACTAGGACTTTGCCCAGTCATGTGGGACCGAGTTACAGTGCAAGGTCCAACACGTTCAGCACTTTACCCCCTGAAGATTTACTGGGATGTTGACCCGACATCAGGGACTGAGTTACAGGCAAAGAGTCAACAGGGTCGGGACTTTAACCCCTGAAGATTTACTGGGATTTCGCCTGGCCGTCAGGGACTGAATTACAGGGAAATTTTCAATACGTTTGGGACTTTATCCCTTGAATATTTACTTGGACATTGCCCGGACGTCAGGGACTGAGTTACAGGGAAAGGTCCAACACATTCAGGACTTTATCCCCTGAAGATTTGCAAGGATGTGGCCCAGACATCAGGGACTGAGGTATAGGGAAAGGTACAACAGGTTCAGGACTTTATCCCCTGAATATTTACTTAGACGTTTCCCGGTCGTCAGGGACTGGGTGACCGCCAAATATCCAATAGGTTCGAGATTTTCCTTCCTGAAGATGTATTATGACATTGCCCCGACGTCAGGGATTGAGTTACAGGGAAAGTGCAACACATTCAAGACTTTATCCCCTGAAGGTTTGCGAGGATTTGGCCCAGACATCAGGGACTGAGTTATAGGGAAAGGTACAACAGGTTCGGGACTTAATCCCCTGATATTTACAGGGTTATGGCCCCGACGTCAGGGACTGAGTTACAGGGAAAGTTCAACAGGTTTGGGAATTTATCCCGTGTAGATTTAATGGGACGTTGTCCGGACATCAGAGATTTTGTTACAGGGAAAGGTTCAATAGCGTCGGGACTTTATCCCCTGAAGGTTTATGAGGATGTGCTCCACATATCAGGGACTGACTTACAAGTGAAGGCCCAACATGTTCGGGACATTATCCCCTGAAAATTTACTTGGACTTTGCCCAGACGTCTGGGACAGATTTACTGGGAAAGTTTCAACAGGTTCGGGACTTTATCCCCTGAAAATTTAATAGGACATTGCCCGGACGTCAGGGACTGATTTACAGGGAAGGTCCAACACATTCAGGACTTTATCCCCTGAAGGTTTGCGAGGATTTGGCCCAGACATCAGGGACTGAGTTATAGGGAAAGGTACAACAGGTTCGGGACTTAATCCCCTGATATTTACTGGGTTATGGCCCCGACGTCAGGGACTGAGTTACAGGGTAAGTTCAACAGGTTTGGGAATTTATCCCGTGTAGATTTAATGGGACGTTGTCCGGACATCAGGGACTGAGTTACAGGGAAAGGTTCAATACGGTCGGGCCTTTATCCGCTGAAGGTTTACTGGGATGTTGCGTGGACGTCAGGGATAGAGTTAAAGAGAAAATTCCAACTGTTTCAGGACTTTATCTCATGAAGATTTACGGGGTTGTTACGTGGACATCAGCGACTGGGATCCAAGGAATTTGACAACAGCTTCAGAATTTATCAACTGAAGATTTACTGGGACATTGCCAGGACGTCAGGAACTGAGTTACAGGGAATGGTTCAATAGGTTTGGGACTTTATCCCCTGAAGATTTACTGGGACGTTGCCCAGACATGTGGGACCGAGTTACAGTGAAAGGTCCAACACGTTCAGGACTTTATCCCCTGAAGATTTACTGGGATGTTGACCCGACATCAGGGACTGAGTTACAGACAAAGAGTCAACAGGGTCAGGACTTTCAACCCTGAAGATTCACTGGGATTTCGCCTGGCCGTCAGGGACTGAATTACAGGGAAATGTTCAATAGGTTCGGGACTTTATCCCCTGAATATTTACTTGGACATTTCCTGGTCGTCAGGGACTGGGTGACAGGCAAATGTCCAAAAGGGTCGAGATTTTCCCCCCTGAAGATTTAATAGGACATTGCCCCGAAGTCAGGGAGTGATTTGGAGGGAAAATTTCAACACGTTCAGGACTTTATCCCCTGAAGATTTAATAGGACATTGCCCGGACGTCAGGGATTGAGTTACAGGGAAAGGTCCAACACATTCAGGACTTTATCCCCTGAAGATTTGCGAGGATGTGGCCTAGACATTGGGGACTGAGTTATAGGGAAAGGTACAACAGGTTCGGGACTTAATCCCCTGATATTTACTGGGTTATGGCCCCGACGTCAGGGACTGAGTTACGGGGAAAATACAACAAGTTTGGGAATCTATCCCATTTTGATTTAATGGGACGTTGTTCGGACATCAGGGACTGAGTTACAGGGAAAGGTTCAATAGTGTCGGGACTTTATCCCCTGAAGGTTTACTGGGAAGTTGCCTGGATGTAAGGGACAGTGTTACAGAGAAAGTTCCAACAGTTTCGGGACTTTAACCCATGAAGATTTATGGGGATGATACGTGGACATCAGCGACTGGGTTCCAAGGAATGTGACAACAGCTTCAGAATTTTTCAACTGAAGATTTACTGGGATATTGCCAGGACGTCAGGAACTGAGTTACAGGGAATGGTTCAATAGGTTTGGGACTTTATCCCCTGAAGATTTACTGGGATGTTGACCCAACATCAGGGACTGAGTTACAGGCAAAGAGTAAGCAGGGTCAGGACTTTCACTCCTGAAGATTTACTGGGATTTCGCCTGGCCGTCAGGGACTGAATTACAGGGAAATGTTCAATAGGTTCGGGACTTTATCCCCTGAATATTTACTTGGACGTTTCCCTGTCGTCACGGACTTGGTGACAGGCAGATGTCCAACAGGGTCGAGATTTTCCCCCCTGAAGATTTAATAGGACATTGCCCCGAAGTCAGGGAGTGATTTGTAGGGAAAATTTCAACACGTTCAGGACTTTATCCCCTGAAGATTTAATAGGACATTGCCCGAACGTCAGGGACTGAGTTACAGGGAAAGGTCCAACACATTCAGGACTTTATCCCCTGAAGATTTGCGAGGATGTGGCCTAGACATCGGGGACTGAGTTATAGGGAAAGGTACAACAGGTTCGGGACTTAATCCCCTGATATTTACTGGGTTATGGCCCCGACGTCTGCGACAGAGTTACGGGGAAAGTTCAACAGGTTTGAGAATTTATCCCGTGTAGCTTTAATGGAACGATGTGCGGACATCAGGGACTGAGTTACAGGGAAAGGTTCAATACGGTCGAGACTTTATCCCCTGAAGGTTTACTGGGATGTTTCCTGGACGTAAGGGACAGTGTTACAGAGTAAGTTCCAACTGTTTCAGGACTTTATCCCATGAAGATTTACGGGGATGTTACGTGGACATCAGCGACTGGGATCCAAGGAATTTGAAAACAGCTTCAGTATTTATCAACTGAAGATTTGCTGGGACATTGCCAGGACGTCAGGAACTGAGTTACAGGGAATGGTTCAATAGGTTTGGGACTTTATCCCCTGAAGATTTACTAGGACTTTGCCCAGTCATGTGGGACCGAGTTACAGTGTAAGGTCCAACACGTTCAGGACTTTACCCCCTGAAGATTTACTGGGATGTTGACCCGACATCAGGGACTGAGTTACAGGCAAAGAGTCAACAGGGTCGGGACTTTAACCCCTGAAGATTTACTGGGATTTCGCCTGGCCGTCAGGGACTGAGTTACAGGGAAATGTTCAATACGTTTGGGACTTTATCCCTTGAATATTTACTTGGACATTGCCCGGACGTCAGGGACTGAGTTACAGGGAAAGGTGCAACACATTCAGGACTTTATCCCCTGAAGATTTGCAAGGATGTGGCCCAGACATCAGGGACTGAGGTATAGAGAAAGGTACAACAGGTTCAGGACTTTATCCCCTGAATATTTACTTAGACGTTTCCCGGTCGTCAGGGACTGGGTGACCGCCAAATATCCAATAGGTTCGAGATTTTCCTTCCTGAAGATGTATTAGGACATTGCCCCGACGTCAGGGAGTGAGTTGGAGGGAAAATTTCTACATGTTCAGGACTTTATTCCCTGAAGATTTCATAGATCATTGCCCGGACGTCAGGGACTGAGTTACAGGAAAAGGTCCAATACATTCAGGTCTTTATTCCCTGAAGATTTACTGGGATGTTGCCCTGACTTCAGGGACTGAGTTACAGGCAAAGAGTCAACAGCGTCGTGTCGTTAACCCCTGAAGATTTACTTGGACGTTGCCCGGTCGTCAGGGACTGAGTTACAGGAAAAGGTCCAATACATTCAGGTCTTTATTCCCTGAAGATATACTGGGATGTTGCCCTGACTTCAGGGACTGAGTTACAGGCAAAGAGTCAACAGCGTCGTGTCGTTAACCCCTGAAGATTTACTTGGACGTTGCCCGGTCGTCAGGGACTGAGTTACAGGGAAAGGTCCAACACATTCAGGACTTTATCGCCTGAAGATTTGCGAGGATGTGGCCCAGACATCAGGGACGGAGTTACAGGGAAAGGCACAACATGTTCGGGACTTAATCCCCTGATATTTACTGGGTTATGGCCCTGACGTCAGGGACTTAGTTACAGGGAAAGTTCAACAGATTTGGGAATTTATCCCGTGTAGATTTAATGGGACGTTGTCCGGACATCAGAGATTTTGTTACAGGGAAAGATTCAATAGCGTCGGGACTTTATCCCCTGAAGGTTTATGAGGATGTGCTCCACATATCAGGGACTGACTTACAAGTGAAGGCCCAACATGTTCGGGACATTATCCCCTGAAAATTTACTTGGACTTTGCCCAGACGTCTGGGACAGATTTACTGGGAAAGTTTCAACAGGTTCGGGACTTTATCCCCTGAAAATTTAATAGGACATTGCCCGGACGTCAGGGACTGATTTACAGGGAAGGTCCAACACATTCAGGACTTTATCCCCTGAAGGTTTGCAAGGATTTGGCCCAGACATCAGGGACTGAGTTATAGGGAAAGGTACAACAGGTTCGGGACTTAATCCCCTGATATTTACTGGGTTATGGCCCCGACGTCAGGGACTGAGTTACAGGGTAAGTTCAACAGGTTTGGGAATTTATCCCGTGTAGATTTAATGGGACGTTGTCCGGACATCAGGGTCTGAGTTACAGGGAAAGGTTCAATACGGTCGGGCCTTTATCCGCTGAAGGTTTACTGGGATGTTGCGTGGACGTCAGGGATAGAGTTAAAGAGAAAATTCCAACTGTTTCAGGACTTTATCTCATGAAGATTTACGGGGTTGTTACGTGGACATCAGCGACTGGGATCCAAGGAATTTGACAACAGCTTCAGAATTTATCAACTGAAGATTTACTGGGACATTGCCAGGACGTCAGGAACTGAGTTACAGGGAATGGTTCAATAGGTTTGGGACTTTATCCCCTGAAGATTTACTGGGACGTTGCCCAGACATGTGGGACCGAGTTACAGTGAAAGGTCCAACACGTTCAGGACTTTATCCCCTGAAGATTTACTGGGATGTTGACCCGACATCAGGGACTGAGTTACAGACAAAGAGTCAACAGGGTCAGGACTTTCAACCCTGAAGATTCACTGGGATTTCGCCTGGCTGTCAGGGACTGAATTACAGGGAAATGTTCAATAGGTTCGGGACTTTATCCCCTGAATATTTACTTGGACGTTTCCTGGTCGTCAGGGACTGGGTGACAGGCAAATGTCCAAAAGGGTCGAGATTTTCCCCCCTGAAGATTTAATAGGACATTGCCCTGAAGTCAGGGAGTGATTTGGAGGGAAAATTTCAACACGTTCAGGACTTTATCCCCTGAAGATTTAATAGGACATTGCCCGGACGTCAGGGATTGAGTTACAGGGAAAGGTCCAACACATTCAGGACTTTATCCCCTGAAGATTTGCGAGGATGTGGCCTAGACATTGGGGACTGAGTTATAGGGAAAGGTACAACAGGTTCGGGACTTAATCCCCTGATATTTACTGGGTTATGGCCCCGACGTCAGGGACTGAGTTACGGGGAAAATACAACAAGTTTGGGAATCTATCCCATTTTGATTTAATGGGACGTTGTTCGGACATCAGGGACTGAGTTACAGGGAAAGGTTCAATAGTGTCGGGACTTTATCCCCTGAAGGTTTACTGGGAAGTTGCCTGGATGTAAGGGACAGTGTTACAGAGAAAGTTCCAACAGTTTCGGGACTTTAACCCATGAAGATTTATGGGGATGATACGTGGACATCAGCGACTGGGTTCCAAGGAATGTGACAACAGCTTCAGAATTTATCAACTGAAGATTTACTGGGACATTGCCAGGACGTCAGGAACTGAGTTACAGGGAATGGTTCAATAGGTTTGGGACTTTATCCCCTGAAGATTTACTGGGACGTTGCCCAGACATGTGGGACCGAGTTACAGTGAAAGGTCCAACACGTTCAGGACTTTATCCCCTGAAGATTTACTGGGATGTTGACCCAACATCAGGGACTGAGTTACAGGCAAAGAGTAAGCAGGGTCAGGACTTTCACCCCTGAAGATTTACTGGGATTTCGCCTGGCCGTCAGGGACTGAATTACAGGGAAATGTTCAATAGGTTCGGGACTTTATCCCCTGAATATTTACTTGGACGTTTCCCTGTCGTCACGGACTTGGTGACAGGCAAATGTCCAACAGGGTCGAGATTTTCCCCCCTGAAGATTTAATAGGACATTGCCCCGAAGTCAGGGAGTGATTTGTAGGGAAAATTTCAACACGTTCAGGACTTTATCCCCTGAAGATTTAATAGGACATTGCCCGGACGTCAGGGACTGAGTTACAGGGAAAGGTCCAACACATTCAGGACTTTATCCCCTGAAGATTTGCGAGGATGTGGCCTAGACATCGGGGACTGAGTTATAGGGAAAGGTACAACAGGTTCGGGACTTAATCCCCTGATATTTACTGGGTTATGGCCCCGACGTCAGGGACTGAGTTACGGGGAAAATACAACAAGTTTGGGAATCTATCCCATTTTGATTTAATGGGACGTTGTTCGGACATCAGGGACTGAGTTACAGGGAAAGGTTCAATAGTGTCGGGACTTTATCCCCTGAAGGTTTACTGGGAAGTTGCCTGGATGTAAGGGACAGTGTTACAGAGAAAGTTCCAACAGTTTCGGGACTTTAACCCATGAAGATTTATGGGGATGATACGTGGACATCAGCGACTGGGTTCCAAGGAATGTGACAACAGCTTCAGAATTTTTCAACTGAAGATTTACTGGGATATTGCCAGGACGTCAGGAACTGAGTTACAGGGAATGGTTCAATAGGTTTGGGACTTTATCCCCTGAAGATTTACTGGGATGTTGACCCAACATCAGGGACTGAGTTACAGGCAAAGAGTAAGCAGGGTCAGGACTTTCACTCCTGAAGATTTACTGGGATTTCGCCTGGCCGTCAGGGACTGAATTACAGGGAAATGTTCAATAGGTTCGGGACTTTATCCCCTGAATATTTACTTGGACGTTTCCCTGTCGTCACGGACTTGGTGACAGGCAGATGTCCAACAGGGTCGAGATTTTCCCCCCTGAAGATTTAATAGGACATTGCCCCGAAGTCAGGGAGTGATTTGTAGGGAAAATTTCAACACGATCAGGACTTTATCCCCTGAAGATTTAATAGGACATTGCCCGAACGTCAGGGACTGAGTTACAGGGAAAGGTCCAACACATTCAGGACTTTATCCCCTGAAGATTTGCGAGGATGTGGCCTAGACATCGGGGACTGAGTTATAGGGAAAGGTACAACAGGTTCGGGACTTAATCCCCTGATATTTACTGGGTTATGGCCCCGACGTCTGCGACAGAGTTACGGGGAAAGTTCAACAGGTTTGAGAATTTATCCCGTGTAGCTTTAATGGAACGATGTGCGGACATCAGGGACTGAGTTACAGGGAAAGGTTCAATACGGTCGAGAATTTATCCCCTGAAGGTTTACTGGGATGTTTCCTGGACGTAAGGGACAGTGTTACAGAGTAAGTTCCAACTGTTTCAGGACTTTATCCCATGAAGATTTACGGGGATGTTACGTGGACATCAGCGACTGGGATCCAAGGAATTTGAAAACAGCTTCAGTATTTATCAACTGAAGATTTGCTGGGACATTGCCAGGACGTCAGGAACTGAGTTACAGGGAATGGTTCAATAGGTTTGGGACTTTATCCCCTGAAGATTTACTAGGACTTTGCCCAGTCATGTGGGACCGAGTTACAGTGTAAGGTCCAACACGTTCAGGACTTTACCCCCTGAAGATTTACTGGGATGTTGACCCGACATCAGGGACTGAGTTACAGGCAAAGAGTCAACAGGGTCGGGACTTTAACCCCTGAAGATTTACTGGGATTTCGCCTGGCCGTCAGGGACTGAATTACAGGGAAATGTTCAATACGTTTGGGACTTTATCCCTTGAATATTTACTTGGACATTGCCCGGACGTCAGGGACTGAGTTACAGGGAAAGGTGCAACACATTCAGGACTTTATCCCCTGAAGATTTGCAAGGATGTGGCCCAGACATCAGGGACTGAGGTATAGAGAAAGGTACAACAGGTTCAGGACTTTATCCCCTGAATATTTACTTAGACGTTTCCCGGTCGTCAGGGACTGGGTGACCGCCAAATATCCAATAGGTTCGAGATTTTCCTTCCTGAAGATGTATTAGGACATTGCCCCGACGTCAGGGAGTGAGTTGGAGGGAAAATTTCTACATGTTCAGGACTTTATTCCCTGAAGATTTCATAGATCATTGCCCGGACGTCAGGGACTGAGTTACAGGAAAAGGTCCAATACATTCAGGTCTTTATTCCCTGAAGATTTACTGGGATGTTGCCCTGACTTCAGGGACTGAGTTACAGGCAAAGAGTCAACAGCGTCGTGTCGTTAACCCCTGAAGATTTACTTGGACGTTGCCCGGTCGTCAGGGACTGAGTTACAGGAAAAGGTCCAATACATTCAGGTCTTTATTCCCTGAAGATATACTGGGATGTTGCCCTGACTTCAGGGACTGAGTTACAGGCAAAGAGTCAACAGCGTCGTGTCGTTAACCCCTGAAGATTTACTTGGACGTTGCCCGGTCGTCAGGGACTGAGTTACAGGGAAAGGTCCAACACATTCAGGACTTTATCGCCTGAAGATTTGTGAGGATGTGGCCCAGACATCAGGGACGGAGTTACAGGGAAAGGCACAACATGTTCGGGACTTAATCCCCTGATATTTACTGGGTTATGGCCCTGACGTCAGGGACTTAGTTACAGGGAAAGTTCAACAGATTTGGGAATTTATCCCGTGTAGATTTAATGGGACGTTGTCCGGACATCAGAGATTTTGTTACAGGGAAAGGTTCAATAGCGTCGGGACTTTATCCCCTGAAGGTTTATGAGGATGTGCTCCACATATCAGGGACTGACTTACAAGTGAAGGCCCAACATGTTCGGGACATTATCCCCTGAAAATTTACTTGGACTTTGCCCAGACGTCTGGGACAGATTTACTGGGAAAGTTTCAACAGGTTCGGGACTTTATCCCCTGAAAATTTAATAGGACATTGCCCGGACGTCAGGGACTGATTTACAGGGAAGGTCCAACACATTCAGGACTTTATCCCCTGAAGGTTTGCAAGGATTTGGCCCAGACATCAGGGACTGAGTTATAGGGAAAGGTACAACAGGTTCGGGACTTAATCCCCTGATATTTACTGGGTTATGGCCCCGACGTCAGGGACTGAGTTACAGGGTAAGTTCAACAGGTTTGGGAATTTATCCCGTGTAGATTTAATGGGACGTTGTCCGGACATCAGGGTCTGAGTTACAGGGAAAGGTTCAATACGGTCGGGCCTTTATCCGCTGAAGGTTTACTGGGATGTTGCGTGGACGTCAGGGATAGAGTTAAAGAGAAAATTCCAACTGTTTCAGGACTTTATCTCATGAAGATTTACGGGGTTGTTACGTGGACATCAGCGACTGGGATCCAAGGAATTTGACAACAGCTTCAGAATTTATCAACTGAAGATTTACTGGGACATTGCCAGGACGTCAGGAACTGAGTTACAGGGAATGGTTCAATAGGTTTGGGACTTTATCCCCTGAAGATTTACTGGGACGTTGCCCAGACATGTGGGACCGAGTTACAGTGAAAGGTCCAACACGTTCAGGACTTTATCCCCTGAAGATTTACTGGGATGTTGACCCGACATCAGGGACTGAGTTACAGACAAAGAGTCAACAGGGTCAGGACTTTCAACCCTGAAGATTCACTGGGATTTCGCCTGGCTGTCAGGGACTGAATTACAGGGAAATGTTCAATAGGTTCGGGACTTTATCCCCTGAATATTTACTTGGACGTTTCCTGGTCGTCAGGGACTGGGTGACAGGCAAATGTCCAAAAGGGTCGAGATTTTCCCCCCTGAAGATTTAATAGGACATTGCCCTGAAGTCAGGGAGTGATTTGGAGGGAAAATTTCAACACGTTCAGGACTTTATCCCCTGAAGATTTAATAGGACATTGCCCGGACGTCAGGGATTGAGTTACAGGGAAAGGTCCAACACATTCAGGACTTTATCCCCTGAAGATTTGCGAGGATGTGGCCTAGACATTGGGGACTGAGTTATAGGGAAAGGTACAACAGGTTCGGGACTTAATCCCCTGATATTTACTGGGTTATGGCCCCGACGTCAGGGACTGAGTTACGGGGAAAATACAACAAGTTTGGGAATCTATCCCATTTTGATTTAATGGGACGTTGTTCGGACATCAGGGACTGAGTTACAGGGAAAGGTTCAATAGTGTCGGGACTTTATCCCCTGAAGGTTTACTGGGAAGTTGCCTGGATGTAAGGGACAGTGTTACAGAGAAAGTTCCAACAGTTTCGGGACTTTAACCCATGAAGATTTATGGGGATGATACGTGGACATCAGCGACTGGGTTCCAAGGAATGTGACAACAGCTTCAGAATTTATCAACTGAAGATTTACTGGGACATTGCCAGGACGTCAGGAACTGAGTTACAGGGAATGGTTCAATAGGTTTGGGACTTTATCCCCTGAAGATTTACTGGGACGTTGCCCAGACATGTGGGACCGAGTTACAGTGAAAGGTCCAACACGTTCAGGACTTTATCCCCTGAAGATTTACTGGGATGTTGACCCAACATCAGGGACTGAGTTACAGGCAAAGAGTAAGCAGGGTCAGGACTTTCACCCCTGAAGATTTACTGGGATTTCGCCTGGCCGTCAGGGACTGAATTACAGGGAAATGTTCAATAGGTTCGGGACTTTATCCCCTGAATATTTACTTGGACGTTTCCCTGTCGTCACGGACTTGGTGACAGGCAAATGTCCAACAGGGTCGAGATTTTCCCCCCTGAAGATTTAATAGGACATTGCCCCGAAGTCAGGGAGTGATTTGTAGGGAAAATTTCAACACGTTCAGGACTTTATCCCCTGAAGATTTAATAGGACATTGCCCGGACGTCAGGGACTGAGTTACAGGGAAAGGTCCAACACATTCAGGACTTTATCCCCTGAAGATTTGCGAGGATGTGGCCTAGACATCGGGGACTGAGTTATAGGGAAAGGTACAACAGGTTCGGGACTTAATCCCCTGATATTTACTGGGTTATGGCCCCGACGTCTGGGACAGAGTTACGGGGAAAGTTCAACAGGTTTGGGACTTAATCCCCTGATATTTACTGGGTTATGGCCCCGACGTCAGGGACTGAGTTACAGGGAAAGTTCAACAGGTTTGGGAATTTATCCCGTGTAGCTTTAATGGAACGTTGTGCGGACATCAGGGACTGAGTTACAGGGAAAGGTTCAATATGGTCGGGACTTTATCCCCTGAAGGTTTACTGGGATGTTTCCTGGACGTAAGGGACAGTGTTACAGAGAAAGTTCCAACTGTTTCAGGACTTTTTCCCATGAAGATTTACGGGGATGTTACATGGACATCAGCGACTGGGATCCAAGGAATTTGAAAACAGCTTCAGTATTTATCAACTGAAGATTTGCTGGGACATTGCCAGGACGTCAGGAACTGAGTTACAGGGAATGGTTCAATAGGTTTGGGACTTTATCCCCTGAAGATTTACTAGGACGTTGCCCAGTCATGTGGGACCGAGTTACAGTGTAAGGTCCAACACGTTCAGGACTTTACCCCCTGAAGATTTACTGGGATGTTGACCCGACATCAGGGACTGAGTTACAGGCAAAGAGTCAACAGCGTCGGGACTTTAACCCCTGAAGATTTACTGGGATTTCGCCCGGTCGTCAGGGACTGAATTACAGGGAAATGTTCAATACGTTTGGGACTTTATCCCTTGAATATTTACTTGGACATTGCCCGGACGTCAGGGACTGAGTTACAGGGAAAGGTCCAACACATTCAGGACTTTATCCCCTGAAGATTTGCAAGGATGTGGCCCAGACATCAGGGACTGAGGTATAGGGAAAGGTACAACAGGTTCAGGACTTTATCCCCTGAATATTTACTTAGACGTTTCCCGGTCGTCAGGGACAGGGTGACCGCCAAATATCCAATAGGTTCGAGATTTTCCTCCCTGAAGATTTATTAGGACATTGCCCCGACGTCAGGGAGTGAGTTGGAGGGAAAATTTCTACATGTTCAGGACTCTATCCCCTGAAGATTTCATATATCATTGCCCGGACGTCAGGGACTGAGTTACAGGAAAAGGTCCAATACATTCAGGTCTTTATTCCCTGAAGATTTACTGGGATGTTGCCCTGACTTCAGGGACTGAGTTACAGGCAAAGAGTCAACAGCATCGTGTCGTTAACCCCTGAAGATTTACTTGGACGTTGCCCGGTCGTCAGGGACTGAGTTACAGGGAAAGGTCCAACACATTCAGGACTTTATCGCCTGAAGATTTGCGAGGATGTGGCCCAGAAATCAGGGACGGAGTTACAGGGAAAGGCACAACATGTTCGGGACTTAATCCCCTGATATTTACTGGGTTATGGCCCTGACGTCAGGGACTTAGTTACAGGGAAAGTTGAACAGGTTTGAGAATTTATCTCAGGTAGATTTAATGGGACATTGTCCGGACATCAGTGACTGAGTTATAGGGAAAGGTTCAATAGGGTCGGGACTTTATCCCCTGAAGGTTTACTGGGAAGTTGCCTGGATGTAAGGGACAGTGTTACAGAGAAAGTTCCAACAGTTTCGGGACTTTAACCCATGAAGATTTATGGGGATGATACGTGGACATCAGCGACTGGGTTCCAAGGAATGTGACAACAGCTTCAGAATTTATCAACTGAAGATTTACTGGGACATTGCCAGGACGTCAGGAACTGAGTTACAGGGAATGGTTCAATAGGTTTGGGACTTTATCCCCTGAAGATTTACTGGGACGTTGCCCAGTCATGTGGGACCGAGTTACAGTGTAAGGTCCAACACGTTCAGGACTTTACCCCCTGAAGATTTACTGGGATGTTGACCCGACATCAGGCAAAGAGTCAACAGCGTCGTGTCGTTAACCCCTGAAGATTTACTTGGACGTTGCGCGGTCGTCAGGGACTGAGTTACAGGAAAAGGTCCAATACATTCAGGTCTTTATTCCCTGAAGATTTACTGGGATGTTGCCCTGACTTCAGGGATTGAGTTACAGGCAAAGAGTCAACAGCGTCGTGTCGTTAACCCCTGAAGATTTACTTGGACGTTTCCCGGTCGTCAGGGACTGAATTACAGGGAAATGTTCAATACGTTTGGGACTTTATCCCTTGAATATTTACTTGGACATTGCCCGGACGTCAGGGACTGAGTTACAGGGAAAGGTCCAACACATTCAGGACTATATCCCCTGAAGATTTGCAAGGATGTGGCCCAGACATCAGGGACTGAGGTATAGGGAAAGGTACAACAGGTTCAGGACTTTATCCCCTGAATATTTACTTAGACGTTTCCCGGTCGTCAGGGACAGGGTGACCGCCAAATATCCAATAGGTTCGAGATTTTCCTCCCTGAAGATTTATTAGGACATTGCCCCGACGTCAGGGAGTGAGTTGGAGGGAAAATTTCTACATGTTCAGGACTTTATCCCCTGAAGATTTCATATATCATTGCCCGGACGTCAGGGACTGAGTTACAGGAAAAGGTCCAATACATTCAGGTCTTTATTCCCTGAAGATTTACTGGGATGTTGCCCTGACTTCAGGGACTGAGTTACAGGCAAAGAGTCAACAGCGTCGTGTCGTTAACCCCTGAAGATTTACTTGGACGTTGCCCGGTCGTCAGGGACTGAGTTACAGGGAAAGGTCCAACACATTCAGGACTTTATCGCCTGAAGATTTGCGAGGATGTGGCCCAGAAATCAGGGACGGAGTTACAGGGAAAGGCACAACATGTTCGGGACTTAATCCCCTGATATTTACTGGGTTATGGCCCTGACGTCAGGGACTTAGTTACAGGGAAAGTTGAACAGGTTTGAGAATTTATCTCAGGTAGATTTAATGGGACATTGTCCGGACATCAGTGACTGAGTTATAGGGAAAGGTTCAATAGGGTCGGGACTTTATCCCCTGAAGGTTTACTGGGAAGTTGCCTGGATGTAAGGGACAGTGTTACAGAGAAAGTTCCAACAGTTTCGGGACTTTAACCCATGAAGATTTATGGGGATGATACGTGGACATCAGCGACTGGGTTCCAAGGAATGTGACAACAGCTTCAGAATTTATCAACTGAAGATTTACTGGGACATTGCCAGGACGTCAGGAACTGAGTTACAGGGAATGGTTCAATAGGTTTGGGACTTTATCCCCTGAAGATTTACTGGGACGTTGCCCAGACATGTGGGACCGAGTTACAGTGAAAGGTCCAACACGTTCAGGACTTTATCCCCTGAAGATTTACTGGGATGTTGACCCAACATCAGGGACTGAGTTACAGGCAAAGAGTAAGCAGGGTCAGGACTTTCACCCCTGAAGATTTACTGGGATTTCGCCTGGCCGTCAGGGACTGAATTACAGGGAAATGTTCAATAGGTTCGGGACTTTATCCCCTGAATATTTACTTGGACGTTTCCCTGTCGTCACGGACTTGGTGACAGGCAAATGTCGAACAGGGTCGAGATTTTCCCCCCTGAAGATTTAATAGGACATTGCCCCGAAGTCAGGGAGTGATTTGTAGGGAAAATTTCAACACGTTCAGGACTTTATCTCCTGAAGATTTAATAGGACATTGCCCGGACGTCAGGGATTGAGTTACAGGGAAAGGTCCAACACATTCAGGACTTTATCCCCTGAAGATTTGCGAGGATGTGGCCTAGACATCGGGGACTGAGTTATAGGGAAAGGTACAACAGGTTCGGGACTTAATCCCCTGATATTTACTGGGTTATGGCCCCGACGTCAGGGACTGAGTTACGGGGAAAATACAACAAGTTTGGGAATCTATCCCATTTTGATTTAATGGGACGTTGTTCGGACATCAGGGACTGAGTTACAGGGAAAGGTTCAATAGGGTCGGGACTTTATCCCCTGAAGGTTTACTGGGAAGTTGCCTGGATGTAAGGGACAGTGTTACAGAGAAAGTTCCAACAGTTTCGGGACTTTAACCCATGAAGATTTATGGGGATGATACGTGGACATCAGCGACTGGGTTCCAAGGAATGTGACAACAGCTTCAGAATTTATCAACTGAAGATTTACTGGGACATTGCCAGGACGTCAGGAACTGAGTTACAGGGAATGGTTCAATAGGTTTGGGACTTTATCCCCTGAAGATTTACTGGGACGTTGCCCAGACATGTGGGACCGAGTTACAGTGAAAGGTCCAACACGTTCAGGACTTTATCCCCTGAAGATTTACTGGGATGTTGACCCGACATCAGGGACTGAGTTACAGGCAAAGAGTAAGCAGGGTCAGGACTTTCACCCCTGAAGATTTACTGGGATTTCGCCTGGCCGTCAGGGACTGAATTACAGGGAAATGTTCAATAGGTTCGGGACTTTATCCCCTGAATATTTACTTGGACGTTTCCCTGTCGTCACGGACTGGGTGACAGGCAAATGTCCAACAGGGTCGAGATTTTCCCCCCTGAAGATTTAATAGGACATTGCCCCGAAGTCAGGGAGTGATTTGTAGGGAAAATTTCAACACGTTCAGGACTTTATCCCCTGAAGATTTAATAGGACATTGCCCGGACGTCAGGGACTGAGTTACAGGGAAAGGTCCAACACATTCAGGACTTTATCCCCTGAAGATTTGCGAGGATGTGGCCTAGACATCGGGGTCTGAGTTATAGGGAAAGGTACAACAGGTTCGGGACTTAATCCCCTGATATTTACTGGGTTATGGCCCCGACGTCTGGGACAGAGTTACGGGGAAAGTTCAACAGGTTTGGGACTTAATCCCCTGATATTTACTGGGTTATGGCCCCGACGTCAGGGACTGAGTTACAGTGAAAGTTCAACAGGTTTGGGAATTTATCCCGTGTAGCTTTAATGGAACGATTGCGGACATCAGGGACTGAGTTACAGGGAAAGGTTCAATACGGTCGAGACTTTATCCCCTGAAGGTTTACTGGGTTGTTTCCTGGACGTAAGGGACAGTGTTACAGAGAAAGTTCCAACTGTTTCAGGACTTTATCCCATGAAGATTTACGGGGATGTTACGTGGACATCAGCGACTGGGATCCAAGGAATTTGAAAACAGCTTCAGTATTTATAAACTGAAGATTTGCTGGGACATTGCCAGGACGTCAGGAACTGAGTTACAGGGAATGGTTCAATAGGTTTGGGACTTTATCCCCTGAAGATTTACTAGGTCGTTGCCCAGTCATGTGGGACCGAGTTACAGTGTAAGGTCCAACACGTTCAGGACTTTACCCCCTGAAGATTTACTGGGATGTTGACCCGACATCAGGGACTGAGTTACAGGCAAGGAGTCAACAGGGTCGGGACTTTAACCCCTGAAGATTTACTGGGATTTCGCCTGGCCGTCAGGGACTGAATTACAGGGAAATGTTCAATACGTTTGGGACTTTATCCCTTGAATATTTACTTGGACATTGCCCGGACGTCAGGGACTGAGTTACAGGGAAAGGTCCAACACATTCAGGACTTTATCCCCTGAAGATTTGCAAGGATGTGGCCCAGACATCAGGGACTGAGGTATAGGGAAAGGTACAACAGGTTCACGACTTTATCCCCTGAATATTTACTTAGACGTTTCCCGGTCGTCAGGGACTGGGTGACCGCCAAATATCCAATAGGTTCGAGATTTTCCTTCCTGAAGATGTATTATGACATTGCCCCGACGTCAGGGATTGAGTTACAGGGAAAGTGCAACACATTCAAGACTTTATCCCCTGAAGGTTTGCGAGGATTTGGCCCAGACATCAGGGACTGAGTTATAGGGAAAGGTACAACAGGTTCGGGATTTAATCCACTGATATTTACAGGGTTATGGCCCCGACGTCAAGGACTGAGTTACAGGGAAAGTTCAACAGGTTTGGGAATTTATCCCGTGTAGATTTAATGGGACGTTGTCCGGACATCAGAGATTTTGTTACAGGGAAAGGTTCAATAGCGTCGGGACTTTATCCCCTGAAGGTTTATGAGGATGTGCTCCACATATCAGGGACTGACTTACAAGTGAAGGCCCAACATGTTCGGGACATTATCCCCTGAAAATTTACTTGGACTTTGCCCAGACGTCTGGGACAGATTTACTGGGAAAGCTTCAACAGGTTCGGGACTTTATCCCCTGAAAATTTAATAGGACATTGCCCGGACGTCAGGGACTGATTTACAGGGAAGGTCCAACACATTCAGGACTTTATCCCCTGAAGGTTTGCGAGGATTTGGCCCAGACATCAGGGACTGAGTTATAGGGAAAGGTACAACAGGTTCGGGACTTAATCCCCTGATATTTACTGGGTTATGGCCCCGACGTCAGGGACTGAGTTACAGGGTAAGTTCAACAGGTTTGGGAATTTATCCCGTGTAGATTTAATGGGACGTTGTCCGGACATCAGGGACTGAGTTACAGGGAAAGGTTCAATACGGTCGGGCCTTTATCCGCTGAAGGTTTACTGGGATGTTGCGTAGACGTCAGGGATAGAGTTAAAGAGAAAATTCCAACTGTTTCAGGACTTTATCTCATGAAGATTTACGGGGTTGTTACGTGGACATCAGCGACTGGGATCCAAGGAATTTGACAACAGCTTCAGAATTTATCAACTGAAGATTTACTGGGACATTGCCAGGACGTCAGGAACTGAGTTACAGGGAATGGTTCAATAGGTTTGGGACTTTATCCCCTGAAGATTTACTGGGACGTTGCCCAGACATGTGGGACCGAGTTACAGTGAAAGGTCCAACACGTTCAGGACTTTATCCCCTGAAGATTTACTGGGATGTTGACCCGACATCAGGGACTGAGTTACAGACAAAGAGTCAACAGGGTCAGGACTTTCAACCCTGAAGATTCACTGGGATTTCGCCTGGCCGTCAGGGACTGAATTACAGGGAAATGTTCAATAGGTTCGGGACTTTATCCCCTGAATATTTACTTGGACATTTCCTGGTCGTCAGGGACTGGGTGACAGGCAAATGTCCAAAAGGGTCGAGATTTTCCCCCCTGAAGATTTAATAGGACATTGCCCCGAAGTCAGGGAGTGATTTGGAGGGAAAATTTCAACACGTTCAGGACTTTATCCCCTGAAGATTTAATAGGACATTGCCCGGACGTCAGGGATTGAGTTACAGGGAAAGGTCCAACACATTCAGGACTTTATCCCCTGAAGATTTGTGAGGATGTGGCCTAGACATTGGGGACTGAGTTATAGGGAAAGGTACAACAGGTTCGGGACTTAATCCCCTGATATTTACTGGGTTATGGCCCCGACGTCAGGGACTGAGTTACGGGGAAAATACAACAAGTTTGGGAATCTATCCCATTTTGATTTAATGGGACGTTGTTCGGACATCAGGGACTGAGTTACAGGGAAAGGTTCAATAGTGTCGGGACTTTATCCCCTGAAGGTTTACTGGGAAGTTGCCTGGATGTAAGGGACAGTGTTACAGAGAAAGTTCCAACAGTTTCGGGACTTTATCCCATGAAGATTTACGGGGATGTTACATGGACATCAGCGACTGGGATCCAAGGAATTTGAAAACAGCTTCAGTATTTATCAACTGAAGATTTGCTGGGACATTGCCAGGACGTCAGGAACTGAGTTACAGGGAATGGTTCAATAGGTTTGGGACTTTATCCCCTGAAGATTTACTAGGACGTTGCCCAGTCATGTGGGACCGAGTTACAGTGTAAGGTCCAACACGTTCAGGACTTTACCCCCTGAAGATTTACTGGGATGTTGACCCGACATCAGGGACTGAGTTACAGGCAAAGAGTCAACAGGGTCGGGACTTTAACCCCTGAAGATTTACTGGGATTTCGCCTGGCCGTCAGGGACTGAATTACAGGGAAATGTTCAATACGTTTGGGACTTTATCCCTTGAATATTTACTTGGACATTGCCCGGACGTCAGGGACTGAGTTACAGGGAAAGGTCCAACACATTCAGGACTTTATCCCCTGAAGATTTGCAAGGATGTGGCCCAGACATCAGGGACTGAGGTATGGAGAAAGGTACAACAGGTTCAGGACTTTATCCCCTGAATATTTACTTAGACGTTTCCCGGTTGTCAGGGACTGAGTGACCGCCAAATATCCAATAGGTTCGAGATTTTCCTTCCTGAAGATGTATTAGGACATTGCCCCGACGTCAGGGAGTTAGTTGGAGGGAAAATTTCTACATGTTCAGGACTTTATTCCCTGAAGATTTCATAGATCATTGCCCGGACGTCAGGGACTGAGTTACAGGAAAAGGTCCAATACATTCAGGTCTTTATTCCCTGAAGATTTACTGGGATGTTGCCCTGACTTCAGGGACTGAGTTACAGGCAAAGAGTCAACAGCGTCGTGTCGTTAACCCCTGAAGATTTACTTGGACGTTGCCCGGTCGTCAGGGACTGAATTACAGGGAAATGTTCAATACGTTTGGGACTTTATCCCTTGAATATTTACTTGGACATTGCCCGGACGTCAGGGACTGAGTTACAGGGAAAGGTCCAACACATTCAGGACTTTATCCCCTGAAGATTTGCAAGGATGTGGCCCAGACATCAGGGACTGAGGTATAGGGAAAGGTACAACAGGTTCAGGACTTTATCCCCTGAATATTTACTTAGACGTTTCCCGGTCGTCAGGGACAGGGTGACCGCCAAATATCCAATAGGTTCGAGATTTTCCTCCCTGAAGATTTATTAGGACATTGCCCCGACGTCAGGGAGTGAGTTGGAGGGAAAATTTCTACATGTTCAGGACTTTATCCCCTGAAGATTTCATATATCATTGCCCGGACGTCAGGGACTGAGTTACAGGAAAAGGTCCAATACATTCAGGTCTTTATTCCCTGAAGATTTACTGGGATGTTGCCCTGACTTCAGGGACTGAGTTACAGGCAAAGAGTCAACAGCGTCGTGTCGTTAACCCCTGAAGATTTACTTGGACGTTGCCCGGTCGTCAGGGACTGAGTTACAGGGAAAGGTCCAACACATTCAGGACTTTATCGCCTGAAGATTTGCGAGGATGTGGCCCAGAAATCAGGGACGGAGTTACAGGGAAAGGCACAACATGTTCGGGACTTAATCCCCTGATATTTACTGGGTTATGGCCCTGACGTCAGGGACTTAGTTACAGGGAAAGTTGAACAGGTTTGAGAATTTATCTCAGGTAGATTTAATGGGACATTGTCCGGACATCAGTGACTGAGTTATAGGGAAAGGTTCAATAGGGTCGGGACTTTATCCCCTGAAGGTTTACTGGGAAGTTGCCTGGATGTAAGGGACAGTGTTACAGAGAAAGTTCCAACAGTTTCGGGACTTTAACCCATGAAGATTTATGGGGATGATACGTGGACATCAGCGACTGGGTTCCAAGGAATGTGACAACAGCTTCAGAATTTATCAACTGAAGATTTACTGGGACATTGCCAGGACGTCAGGAACTGAGTTACAGGGAATGGTTCAATAGGTTTGGGACTTTATCCCCTGAAGATTTACTGGGACGTTGCCCAGTCATGTGGGACCGAGTTACAGTGTAAGGTCCAACACGTTCAGGACTTTACCCCCTGAAGATTTACTGGGATGTTGACCCGACATCAGGCAAAGAGTCAACAGCGTCGTGTCGTTAACCCCTGAAGATTTACTTGGACGTTGCGCGGTCGTCAGGGACTGAGTTACAGGAAAAGGTCCAATACATTCAGGTCTTTATCCCCTGAAGATTTACTGGGACGTTGCCCAGACATGTGGGACCGAGTTACAGTGAAAGGTCCAACACGTTCAGGACTTTATCCCCTGAAGATTTATTGGGATGTTGACCCGACATCAGGGACTGAGTTACAGGCAAAGAGTAAACAGGGTCAGGACTTTCACCCCTGAAGATTTACTGGGATTTCGCCTGGCCGTCAGGGTCTGAATTACAGGGAAATGTTCAATAGGTTCGGGACTTTATCCCCTGAATATTTACTTGGACGTTTCCCTGTCGTCACGGACTTGGTGACAGGCAAATGTCCAACAGGGTCGAGATTTTCCCCCCTGAAGATTTAATAGGACATTGCCCCGAAGTCAGGGAGTGATTTGTAGGGAAAATTTCAACACGTTCAGGACTTTATCCCCTGAAGATTTAATAGGACATTGCCCAGATGTCAGGGACTGAGTTACAGGGAAAGGTCCAACACATTCAGGACTTTATCCCCTGAAGATTTGCGAGGATGTGGCCTAGACATCGGGGACTGAGTTATAGGGAAAGGTACAACAGGTTCGGGACTTAATCCCCTGATATTTACTGGGTTATGGCCCCGACGTCTGGGACAGAGTTACGGGGAAAATTCAACAGGTTTGAGAATTTATCCCGTGTAGCTTTAATGGAACGATGTGCGGACATCAGGGACTGAGTTACAGGGAAAGGTTCAATACGGTCGAGACTTTATCCCCTGAAGGTTTACTGGGATGTTTCCTGGACGTAAGGGACAGTGTTACAGAGTAAGTTCCAACTGTTTCAGGACTTTATCCCATGAAGATTTACGGGGATGTTACGTGGACATCAGCGACTGGGATCCAAGGAATTTGAAAACAGCTTCAGTATTTATCAACTGAAGATTTGCTGGGACATTGCCAGGACGTCAGGAACTGAGTTACAGGGAATGGTTCAATAGGTTTGGGACTTTATCCCCTGAAGATTTACTAGGACTTTGCCCAGTCATGTGGGACCGAGTTACAGTGTAAGGTCCAACACGTTCAGGACTTTACCCCCTGAAGATTTACTGGGATGTTGACCCGACATCAGGGACTGAGTTACAGGCAAAGAGTCAACAGGGTCGGGACTTTAACCCCTGAAGATTTACTGGGATTTCGCCTGGCCGTCAGGGACTGAATTACAGGGAAATGTTCAATACGTTTGGGACTTTATCCCTTGAATATTTACTTGGACATTGCCCGGACGTCAGGGACTGAGTTACAGGGAAAGGTGCAACACATTCAGGACTTTATCCCCTGAAGATTTGCAAGGATGTGGCCCAGACATCAGGGACTGAGGTATAGAGAAAGGTACAACAGGTTCAGGACTTTATCCCCTGAATATTTACTTAGACGTTTCCCGGTCGTCAGGGACTGGGTGACCGCCAAATATCCAATAGGTTCGAGATTTTCCTTCCTGAAGATGTATTAGGACATTGCCCCGACGTCAGGGAGTGAGTTGGAGGGAAAATTTCTACATGTTCAGGACTTTATTCCCTGAAGATTTCATAGATCATTGCCCGGACGTCAGGGACTGAGTTACAGGAAAAGGTCCAATACATTCAGGTCTTTATTCCCTGAAGATTTACTGGGATGTTGCCCTGACTTCAGGGACTGAGTTACAGGCAAAGAGTCAACAGCGTCGTGTCGTTAACCCCTGAAGATTTACTTGGACGTTGCCCGGTCGTCAGGGACTGAGTTACAGGAAAAGGTCCAATACATTCAGGTCTTTATTCCCTGAAGATATACTGGGATGTTGCCCTGACTTCAGGGACTGAGTTACAGGCAAAGAGTCAACAGCGTCGTGTCGTTAACCCCTGAAGATTTACTTGGACGTTGCCCGGTCGTCAGGGACTGAGTTACAGGGAAAGGTCCAACACATTCAGGACTTTATCGCCTGAAGATTTGTGAGGATGTGGCCCAGACATCA
>NC_091470.1:140020001-140028068 GCF_036971445.1 Narcine bancroftii | reverse complement strand
CGTTCCCCACCCCAGCCGAGGAGCTCCCTAGCTCTCCTGCGTGCAAAGTTGGAGGCCAATTCTTCTGGTCCCCGTCCGCCCACCCTGTGGTCCAGTCTGGGCTGAATCCGTCTGCGCGTTCCTAAGGCAGCGCTCCGCGATACACCTGAGGTCAGTTCTCCCTCCTGCGTTTAGATGCTCACTAAACGTCTTTATATTTCCTTTTGCAGACACGTGCGGTTTAAGCAAAGGTGAGTCCTCCAGCCGCCTGCTCTCCGTGACGCCGATGCAGCATCGACCACGAACGTGAGCGGCAACAGGCCACTCAGCCCATCAAGCCTGCCTCGCCAGTCAGTCATGAGCGCCCACACTCGACCAGTCACAGTCAGACCCACTCCTTTCCAATATAGAAGCCTCCAGCCCGGCGGCAGGCCCTTCGGCCCCTCGATGCAGTGCCTACACGTCTATTCTTGAAACAAAGCATTAAACCAGTGGTTCGCAACCTATTTCTTTCCTTCAGAAAAGATCGAAAATAGGAGTTATGGGCAGTTTTCAGGGACTACAGAAGGATTTAGACTTGCTTAGAAGAGCGGGCTGAAAGAATTTGGGAAGAATAATCAAAACAGTACATATGGAGTGAAGGGGAAAGGCATTGAGGAATGCAGAGTGATCTTGGAATTAATGGTTTGTCATTCTTTGAAAGTGGATTCTCATGTAGATAGAGTAGTGAATAAGGCTTTTGGTACGCTGGTCTTTATAAATCAAAGCAAAGAATATAGGAGCTGGGAGGTGATGTTGAAACTATTCAAGGCATTGGTGAGGCCACATTTGGAATATCGAGTGTGGTTCTGGTCACGAAATTACAGGAAGGATCTCAATAAGGTGGAGATGGGGCAGAGATTTATTAAAATGTTGCCTGGTTTACAGTATCTGGAACACAGAGAAAGATTGAGTAGACTGGGTCTTTATTCATTGGAGCGTAGAATTTTGAGGGGTTGAATTTGACAGAGGTATTTAAAATTATGAGGCAGATAGATAGATGTGAATAAGCTCTTCCCCTTGAGGGTAGGTGAGATTGGAAGGAGGGGTCACAAGTTAAGGGCCAGGGAGCGAAAGTTTAGAAGTAACATGAGAGGGGGCATCGCTCCAGAGGAGGAGGCTGACTGGAATGACCTTCTGGAAGAGGTGGTCAATTTGGTCATTTAAGAGAAGGTTGGATACGTGCATGGAATGTGAGGGGATTGGAGAGTTATGGACAGGGAGCGGGTAGGCGGGACTAGAGGCGATCACTTAAATCGATGCGGTCTAAAGGGGCCGAGATGGCCTGTTTCCGTACTGTTATTGTTATATGGAAACCCTCCCTACCCCATAACCCTCTAGATCTATCCATGTGCCTTTCTTAAATGCTCCTAATGTTCCAACCACCACCAGCATCCCTGGCAAGGCATTTCTGGCACCCACAACTCTCCGTGTAAAACAAACACACCTGCTCCACATACCTCTAAACCCGTCCTACCCATGCGTTTGTTCAAATATTTTTCTATGATCCCCCCATATCTTAACGTTTTTCGTAATTTGCTACCCTGCGTAGATCCTCTTCAAATATATATATTTTGTTTCCCTTGCAGAAGATAAGATTCAGACCATGGAAATCGGTAAATTAAATTATCTGATCCTGACTTGCAAGAGTATCGTCTACGGAATGTTTGTGTCAATTCTCGTCTGGAAAGCGAAGGTAAGCCTGGTGTGGTTGGGACATTTATGCCCATTCATGGATGGGATGGGTTGGGAGGGTGTGGGTCAGGTGGGCGGGACGTGAAGGTGGACGGGGCGGATCTGGAAGTACGTGGGGATGGTGGGCGGGACTGATCCGTGGACGGGACGGGTCTGGAGGGCCGTGGGAAAGTGGGCAGGAAGGGGCAGTGGCGGGAAGGATCTAACGGGACGTGGGGAATGTTGACGAGAGGGGTCCGTGGACGGGACGGGTTTGGAGGGACGGGAGCATTTTCAGCGGGAGCGGGTGGGACATTTAACCGGAACCAAACAGACCTTTTCTCTGGAGAATTAGAGGTCGTGCGGAATCACAATCAGGAGATGGGCAGGCAGAATCTTATCCCGATTGTAAAAAAAATACCTCCCCCTTGTCGTCAAGGGTGAGATGGGAGCGGAGTTTTAAGAAGCACTGAGGGTGGGGGCGCTGGGAATGGGTTGTCAGAGGTGATACATCACATTTATGAGGCTTCGGCCAGACCCAGGTATGGTCAGGGAGTAAAGGGTGATGCGACGGGCGCAAGGGGCCGAGATTTGGGTACCAGCACGGAGACCGCGGGCCGAATGGCCTGCTCGTTTGTAACCATTCCAAGAAAAGAGTGCGATCTCAAATATTCTTCACCTCCCCTCCACCCCCCCCCCCCCACACCCACTTCCATTTCAGGACAGTTACCGCAAACGATTTGACTGAACCGACAGTGGGAGCAGGGGCAGGCTTGTTGCATCCCGCGCTAGTCCAATCCCTGGAGCTGCCGAGAGGAAGTGAATTCTCCGCAAACCTCACCTGGTCTATGATTTCAAGTGTTATAATTTCATGATTTCTGTGTTTTCAAGATTTCATGATCTTGTGATTCCATTATTTCATGATTTAATTAATTAATGTTTTCAAGATTTCATGTGATTGAATTTATTCATAATTCCAAGATTTCATGGTTGAATTTATTCATGTTTCCAAGATTTCAAGATTGATTTGATTCATGTTTCCAAGATTTCATGACTGAATTGATTCATCTTTCCAATATTTTATGATTGAATTGATTCATGTTTCTAAGATTTCATGATTGAATTGATTATGTTTCCAAGATTTCATGATTGAATTGATTCATGTTTCCAAGATTTCATGATTGATTTGATTCATGTTTCCAAGCTTTCATGATTTAATTGATTCATGTTTCCAATATTTTATGATTGAATTGATTCATGTTTCTAAGATTTCATGATTGAATTGATTATGTTTCCAAGATTTCATGATTGAATTGATTCATGTTTCCAAGATTTCATGATTGAATTGATTCATGTTTCCAAGCTTTCATGATTTAATTGATTCATGTTTCCAAGATTTCATGATTGAATTAATTCATGTTTCCAAGATTTCATGATTGATTTGATTCATATTTCCAAATTTTCAAGATTGATTTGATTCATGTTTGCAAGATTTCATGACTGAATTGATTCATCTTTCCAATATTTTATGGTTGAATTGATTCATGTTTCTAAGATTTCATTATTGAATTGATTGTTTCCAAGATTTCATGATTGAATTGATTCATGTTTCCAAGATTTCATGATTGAATTGATTCATGTTTCCAAGATTTCATGATTGAATTGATTCATGTTTCCAATATTTCGTGACATTGTATAATTTACAGATGTCATTACTTTGTGTTTTCATGTTATCTACGTTTTGTGCATTTGAATTGTTGTGTTGTCTGAATTTTTCTATTTCATCATTCCAAGCCCTTTCCTCATTTAATGTGGGTTGCGTTTCTATTGTTTTGACTTTCCACCATTTTGTTATTGAGTGACACAATGAATTTTACAATTTATTGTTTTAATATCTTATGATTTTTGACTTCATTGTTTCCTGTTTTCAGGATATCATTTTTCAATATATCTTTTTTTTTTAATTTCCATGCATGTAATTAAAAAAATGTCATACAATACCACGAGTGTTTAAATTTTCAAATGTTACATGGGTAAAACACAGGATTCTGTTGACGCCAGTGGTTCAGTGAAAAAAACACACACAAATAGAAACTAGAATAACTTGTTAAAGGGGAGGGGTCAAGGTTGAGAGAGGAAGGAACTGGAAACTCAGAAGGTCAAACAGTGCCTTTATGTCGCAACGGTGGAGATATATCACCAATGTTTCGGACTGGAGCCCTTCATCAAGGTGGGGAGGGGAACATGAGCGGTGTCCAAACTAAAGGGGGAAGGGGGTATGGGGGATGGTGAGGGTGGGAGATGAAAGGTGGAGAGGGGAGGGAAACTGTAGGGGAGGTGAGAAGAGTCTAAGCTAAGTGGAGAGAGGAAGGGATAACTAGTTAAGGGAGAGGGGTCGAGGTGCACGGTGGAAGGTGTGACAGAGTATATAGATATGATTTTGGGAGATAAATTGAGAAAGGTTTGTTAGATTAGATCACAAACACTTTAAAGCAGATAGGCTGGTGCACCTCAGGGATTGGTATTGGGTCCCTTGCTGTTTGCCATTTACGTTAATGATTTGGATGATGGTGTGGTAAATATGCAGACGATAGTTGGCATTGTGGACAGTGAAGAAGGTTTTCAAGGATTTCAGGAGGATTTGGACTGCTTCGAAGATTGCAGATGGACTTAAATGTGTGAAGCCTGTCATTTTAAAAGGATGAATCAAACCAGGATGGAAATAATGAACGGGGGGGGGGGGAGGGCACTGGGAAACGCAGAGGAGCAGAAAGATCTAGGAATAACGGTGTATCGTTCCCTGAAGGTAGAATCCCATGTGATGGGGTGGTGAAGAAGGCTTTTGGCCCACTGGGCCTTTATGGATCAAAGCATAGAATACAAGATTTGGAAGGTGATGTTGAGACTGTACAAGGCATCGGTGAGGCCATATTTGGAGTACTGTGTCACCGAATTCAAGGAAGGATCTCAACAAGGTAGAGAGAGGGAGAGAGAGAGCAGGGAAGATTCACTTGGGTTTCATAATCTAGACTGAGCAGATAAGGGGCACAGAAGGGGGGATTTGATAATGTGGATAGGATTTTTGCCTTGAGGGTGGGAGAGATCGAAAAAAGAGGTCTTGAGGTAAGGGACTAAAGTTTACGTGAGGGGAGGGGACCTCTTCACTCAGAGAGCATTGGAATGAGCGTCTGGGAGAAAGGATGGCGCAGGGTCTGTTTTGCTGTTGAAGGCAACATTGGACGGGTCTGAGTCTATGGACGGGCATGAAATGGAGGGTTATGGGGCAAGGTGCAGGGTAGGTGGGACCAGAGCGAGGGGCTTGGCTCGTGCGGGCCGGAAGGGCCATGAAGCTTGTTTCCGTGTTGTGAACGTTATGTAGTTAAATGTGAGTCACCACGTTTTGGAAGGACTAATCAAAATAAGGCGTGCAAAGGGGATTTAGGAGTCATGTTACCCAATTCCATGAAAGTTAACTCACATGTAGATAAAGGCCTTTGGCATGTCGGCCCTCTCCTCTCCTATGGACCACAGGGGCTTTAAACTCAGACTCGCGAGCTGTCTTCAAAATGGGGTTTCAAACAAACTTCGAAAAGCCACTGCAGACAAATCAGCAGTGTCTCTCTCTCTCTCTCTCTCTCTCTCTCTTTCTCTCTCTCTCTCTTCTCTCAGACACACACACTCTTTCTCTCTCTCTTCCCTCTGTCCTTTTTCTCCTCTCGCTCGCTCCCTCTCTCTCTCTCCTATCTCTCCCCTATCTCTCCTCTCCCTCCCCCCTCCCTCCCCCTGCCTCTCTCTCTCCCTCCCTCCATCTCCCTCTCTCTCTCTCTCACTCACTCTCTCTCTCTCAGTCACACACACACACACACACACACACACACACACACACACACACACACACACACACACACACACACACACACACACACACACAGTTTTACACTCTCTACTTGCAAAACCACATGACCCTCTTAGAACAGCTCCAAATAATCTGCGGCTCCGACAAGCTCTTTCATCAGTTGCCTTATTGTAAACAACAATCCATTAGTGAAGTCTCTTGGGCACTCTCCAAAGCTCTTGCAAAGGCCGATATGTCTAGCATTTGCAGTATTTCAAATAAGATCTGTTTAAATTGTTTGCATGTGACCGACTCTAACACACCTTTCCCAATTTAGCTCCCAAAAACATATCTATACACTTTGTCACAGATGTCACACTGAAGTTGCAAAAGGCATTGCCAAATTACCGGAAGGATATAAAGAGAGTTGAGAGGGGGTGCAGAAAGGGGCTGTCCGAAACGTGGTCGGGGTTGTATGGTTGGAATCATAGGGCTGGGACTTTATTCCCTGGAGTGTAGACGGTTGAGAGGTGATTGGATAGAGAGAGAATAGTGATGAAGAGGTTACCTGGGGTTCATTCTTTTGAGCGTGGAATGGTGAGGGGGGATTTGATCGAGGTGTTTAAGGTTATGAGAGGGATTGAAAGAGTTGATGTGGAGATGCTTTTTCAATTGAGAGATTGAAACAGCTAAGGGGCAAAGGTTTAGAAGTAAATTGAGGTGAATCTACTCTGTGATAGGCCCAGAGGTCCCCCAAAACCAGCATCAATAGAAATTCAAATGATGACTTAAACCAATGTTGCCTTTAATTTTCTGTCAACATACAAACAGCATCAAACTTTAACCTATTGCTATTAACTGAAGACCCTTCCAATTCTGAGCCCACGTGTGGTGCAAGTTCAGAAAAGCTCTTTAGTTCACGGTCACGGAGAGTGGGGTCTGCGGGGAAGGGGTGCAAGAGGGGGTCGGGGAGTGGGACACTCCCGACACTGTTGACCCGACGTTGGAGAGGGAAACAAGGGGCAGGTTGAGGTCTAGAGGGAGATCGGCCCGAGGGCGGAACACAGGACTAGTTCAGGGAGCGTGCTGGGTCGGCAGGAAGGGGATGGGCAGAATGGCCTGCGTCCGCGCTGGAACGCTCCATAGTGGTAAGGTGACGACCACACTGGACAGATCGCGCATGTAAACGTCCTGTTACAGCCAGAAAAAAAAAATTACAACCGAAGTTGTCGCGTTTTTACTGTTACTGATAAACAGGTTTCAAATCCGGTGTTTGTTTTTCAGACTTTGGAAAGTGTTGAGTCGAATAAAAAAGGGTGGGTGAGATGGAGAAAGAAAGAGGGAGAAAAAGATAGAGAGACAGATACAGAAGGAGGGAGACAGACAGAGCCAAGGAGAGGGAGAGAGAGACAAAGAATGAGGGAGGGAGAAAGAGAAAGAACGAGAGAGAGTTGGGAGGGAGAGAGAGGGAGGGAGGGAGAAAAAGAGAGAATGAGGGAGGGATAGAGAGGGAGAGAGACAGAGAGAAAGAGTAGAGAGAGGAAGGAAGAGAAAGAATAAGAGAATGAGGGAGGGAAAGAGGTGGGGAGGGATGGAGAAAAGAGAATGAGGGGAGAGAGGAAGAGAAAGAGAGACAGACAGAGAAAGGGAGAGAGAGAGATGAGGAAGGGAGAGAGAGACAAGAGAGAGAAAGAGGGAGGAAAGAAGAGAGGGAAAGAGAGCGAGAGCTTTATCAATGTAAGGTCAGTGGAGAAAGATTGTGTGCTTGAGAGAGATGGGGAGAGAAGGGGAGAGGTCGGAGAGTGAGGGGACAAGAGACGGGGAGATGAAAGATGCTGAGTGTCAGGGGAGAGAAAGAGGGGTAGGGAAAGTGACAGAGGGGGTGAGAGATGGGAAGAGGGGAATGCGAGAGGAAAACTGAGAGAGAGGGGAGGTTAATAGAGAGTGGAGTAGAGGTTTACATATAGATGAGGGGTATAAACGGGGAAGAAGGTGACGGAGAGAGGGGAGAAGGGGAAGAGAAAGGCGGGAGAGGAAAGCTGAGTGGGAGTAGGGGTGAGAGAGAGAGAGGTGCGAAAGTGGGTAGGAGAGGGGATAGAGAGTTGGGGAGAGAGTGAGAGGAATGGAGATAGTGGAAATAGAGAGGGAAAGGGGAGAGAGGGGAGAGTGGGGAAGTAGAGGGGAGAGAGGGGTTGAGGGGGGAAAGGGGGACAGGGGAGAGGAGGAAAGGGAGGGGAGAAAGAGGGAAGAGAATGGTCGAAAGGGGGAGAGAGAAGGGAGAGGGAAGAGGGTGAGAGGGATTTGGAGAGAAGGGGAGGGGGATGGGCAGCGCAAAGAGAGCCAGAACCACACTACCAGCTGCCCGCGTGTCAGAGACTCTACAGGATGTGGTTGGACCGAAAGATTCTGCATGTTTCCGCTCCAATGTGTTGAGCGCAGGTTGTGAATGTTCCAGGTTGCGTCAGTGGTCGGGGAAGAGGATGTGACAGTGTGTGTGTGGGAGTCAGAGAACTCAGTTTACAGCGTAGATACCAGCTGCT
>NC_091470.1:139927501-140015001 GCF_036971445.1 Narcine bancroftii | reverse complement strand
CATACACACACAGATACACACAAACACACACAAAGAAAAACAAGCACAATGAATGCACACACGCATGCACACTGCCTGAACACACGCACACACTCACACAAGCAGAAACACTCTCACACACACCCTCACACAGACACACACACTCAAACACACACTCACACACACATACACACACGCGCGCACACACACTCACACACACATACACTCGCGTGCACACACACACACACACTCACACACACACATACACACGCGAGCACACACACACACACACACACACAATAACAAGCACAGACACAGAAATAGAGACACACTCATACACACCAGGCATACACAGAAACACACACACACATACACAAAAACCAACAAACACCCATACATACACACATAAGCACACACACACGCGTGTTGCACAGAGGGACATTGGACACATACTCCCACACACACACACACACACACACACACACACACACACACACACACACACACACACACACACACACACACTCACACACACACACACACACACACACACACACACACACACACACACACACACAGGACACAAACAGACACGCGCACAGACACACCCACATATGCATTCAGAACAGAGGACACAAACACACACAAACATACACACAGATACTCACGCATACACACACTGACACACACACATAAGCAGGCACACCCACACACACTCACATATTACAGAGAGAGAGACAGACAGACAGACAGACAGAGACAGACATTGGACACACACCCATTCACACACACACACACACTCATAGACACATATACACACACACTCATACACACACAGACACTCTTTCACACACTCACTCATAGAAACATACAAACACACACTCAGGCACTCTCACGTACACACCCTCACATAGACACACACTCACACAGAGACACAGACACTCTCTTTCACACACATACAGGCAAACACACATGTGCACGCACACACAGACACTCTCTCACACACACATTCACACCCACACATACACAGACACTCACTCTCACTCTCACACACAAACACATGCACACACACACATACACCCTCACACAGACACACAGACACTCTCTCTCTCACACAAACACACTCACACAGTTCACGAACAGACACGCACACAGACACACCCACACACGTATTCAGACACAGAGGACACAAACAGACACACAAACACACACACAGATACTCACGCATACACACTAGACTCACACACGCACAGACACACACACAAACACACACACAGAGACACATAGGACACAAGTAGGCACACACACACGTACACACACACACACACACACACACACACACACACACACACACACACACACACACACTATGACAGCCCCACCTGCCGCCCTGTCACCTCAGCCGACCACCATATGACGGTCCCGCCAGCTGCCCTGTGACTGTTGCACCGGCCGGTTTTTTCTAAAAACGAAAACCCCGTTCATGATAGTGAACACAGGCTTCCTCGTAAAAGTGAATTTGTGTAAAGTGAGTATTCGCAGAAGCCCAATGTCCTGGATACACCTGAGATAGTCTGATCTCGGAAGCTATTGCACAGAGGGAGAGAGACATGGGACACACACACCAATACACACACTCACACACACACACACACACACACACACACACACACACACACACACACACACACTCACACACACACACACACATACACACACACACACACACACACACACACACATATACATACACACTCATACACACACACACACTCACTCATGGACACATACAAACACTCACACTCAGACCCTCTCTCACACACACAAATGCAGACACTCTCTCACACACACACTCACACATACAGACACACTCTATCACACACTCACACACACAGTAACACAGATACTCTCTCACAAACACACACATATTTTCTTTCTCTCTCTCTCACACACACACACACACACACATTCGCATAGTTGAGGATCGATTTAGTGTTAAGGATAGTTTCAAAATTAAGACAATAGTTGAAGTGCAAGAATTAGGATTTTTAAAACTAAACACTGTCTGTTTCATTGACCAATGCAGCTCGTTCCACATGGTTCGTAAACAGATAATGAATGTAAAAAAACTGACTGTGCAATATTGAAAGAACACAAAGTCAATCAAGTGTACAAGTCAGAGTCCTTAAATGAGTCCCTGATTGAGTTCGTTATTGAGGGGTCTGATGGTGACCATGTTCTTGAACCTGGTGGGGCAGGCCTTTGGCCCCTGCACCTCTTTCCTGATGGCAGCAGAGAGAACAGAACGTGTGCTGGGCGGGGTGGGAGCAGGAGAGGGTGAGGGGAGGGGAGAGAGGGAAGGGAAAGGAGAGAGGGGAAAGAATGATAAGGGGTAATGTGGAGGGAATGGAGAGAGAGATAAAGAGATGGGGAGAGGAGAAAAATCAAGGGGAGAGGGAAACGGGACAGGAGTGAAGGGAAGAGGAGAGATGGAAAGCGGGGGGGGGAAGACAGAGAGGGGAGAGAGCAACGAGGGAGCGAGTGGGAGATATTGAAAACGAAAGAGAGAGAGATGGGTGGAGAAAGGGTAGAGAGAGAGAGGGGTAGAGGGAATGGAGGGGAAAGGGAAGAAGGGGAATGGGAGAGAGAGGGGAGAAGGGGAGAGAGATGGACCCGGAGAGGGGGAGAGAGAGAAACAGAGAGGGAAGGCGAGAAGGAGAGAGGGGGGAAGGGGAGAGAGAGGGGAGAAATGGGTGAGAGACAGAGCGAGGGAGGGGAAGGGGAGAGAGGGATTTGGAGAGAGACAGAGAGGGGGGGAAGGGGAGAGAGTGGGCAGATGGGAAGAGAGATGGAGGAGAGCTAGGGTATGGGAAACAAAGGGGACGAATTGATAGAGCAGGAAGGAAGACAGAGAAGAGGAGTGATGGAAAACGGGAGGCAGATAGAGTTAAAAGGAGAGGGTGAGAGAGAGATGGAATGCGAGGGAGCGGAAGATGGGTGAGAAGAACGTGGAAAAAAGCAGGAGAGAGAAATGGGAGAGGATGGGGAGAGAGGGGGAAGAGGGGAAGTGCGGGGGAGGGGGAGTGGAGAGCGAAAGAGGAAAGAAAGGCAGCAAGAAAGAGAGAAATAGATAAATGGAAGGATAGAGAGAGCGATAGATATACTGACAGACAGATAGATAGGTAGGAGAAGAAGACAACCCATCTGCCACTGTTGATATTAACCGTCCAGTTAATAGAGGGAGGAGTATTGCTGTTGCACTTTTTTTGTGAGGTTTTACTTTACTTTTTTTAGTGTTCGTGTTAGTGTTAGGAAGGTGTTGTATTTAGTATAAGAGCTGACTGTTTTGGGTGCCACTCGATAAGATACAATGAATAATTTAAAATTTGCGACTTTTAACGTTAAGGAGTACATCATCTGATAAATCAGAAACGTGTTTTGGATTATATTAAGAAGCTGAAAGTGGATATTGTATTTTTGCAGGAAACTCGTTTGACAGAAAAGAACATTTGAAATTGAAGAGGGATTGGGCAGGACATGTTATTGGTTATTTTAATTCAAAAGCTAAAGGGGTTGCGATCTTAATAAATTTAAAAAGTGTCTTTTGTTTTAGATTCTTTCTCTGCCAACGCAGGAAGAGTTTTGACAGTTAATTGTAAAATCTTGTCTGAAAGTTTGAATGAAGTTTATGAACCAAATGAAGATGATAAAATATTTGTTACTGGTGTTTATCTAAGTTTGAATCAATCCAATGAAAATGTTGTGGTTGGAGATTTTAATTGCTGTTTAGATCCATTGTTGGACAAATCTCCAAAAACTGTGAAAAGAACAAAAATGGCAAAAAGAAAACTTGAGATGATGAGAGGTTTGAATTTAGTTGAGATATGGAAGAAGTTAAATCCAACTGAAAAAGATTTTTATTTTTATTCAGCTCGTTATAATTCTTTCTCTAGAATTTAATTATTTTTGGTTTCTGCACAATTACAAGGCCGATTTATTCATGCTGAATATAAAAGTAGACTATAGTCTGATCATTCTTTACTATTACTAACATGTTCAGGTATTGAAGTAATTAAGACTGTTTACCATTGGAGATTTAATGAGATGTTGTTAAAGAGATCTGATTTTGTTAAATTTATGAGATCAAATTATTTTTTTATTTACAAATGAATGAGGGTTCAGTACAGAATAAATTTGTTTTATTACCACCTTTCACAATTACCACCTTTCAGAATTATTTGTTTTAAGGATGCCTTGAAAGCATACTTGAGGGGTCAGATTATTAGTTATACTGCAAAGATTAAGAAGCAATATTTATTACACAATCAAAATTTGGAAAAGGAAATTGAAAGCTTCGAGAAGAAATATCAGAAAAGTTCTACTTAAAATGATAGGATATAATTATCTAAATTGAATTTGTGTTACAATACTTTGCAAACTTATAAATATGAAAAAATGATTTCGATTTTAAAAAACGTTATTTTGAATTGGGGAGAAAGCGTATAAAGTTTTTGCATGGCAATTGAAAACTGAGCAAGTATCGTGAATAATTAATGCTTTTAGGAGGAATGGAGAGATTACATCAACGAGAGGAAATTTATGAGGAATGTTTAAAATTTTATTGAAGTTTATATACATCAGAGGGTGATCAAGAAACAGATCAAGTTGATTTGTTTTATCTGCCATTATTGAGTGAGAAGAATGTTAAAGATTTAGATGCTTCGTTTACTGAATTAGAGTTAAAGGAAGCATTGCAGTCGATGCCAAGTGAGAAATTCTCAGGAGAAGATGGATTTACAATGGAGTTTTATAAAGAATTTAATGATTTATAATTTCTGTTATATAAAGTATTGAAACAAGCAACTGAAACTGGTTTGTTTCCAGAATCTTTTTCAAGAGCATTGATTACTGTTATACCAAAGAAAAATAGAGATCCTTTAAAAGTGGCTTCATATAGACCAATATCATTGTTAAATGATTACCGTAGATTAAATGGTGATTTAGGAAGGCTGGAGTTGTGGGCTGAGAAATGGCTGATGGAATTTAATGCAGATAAATGTGAGGGGCTGCATTTTGGAAAGGCAAATTTAAATAGGTCATATACATTGAATGGTAGACAATTGAGGAGTGCAGAGCAACAAAGGGATTTAGGAGTTATGGTAAATAGTACCCTCAAGGCTGATACTCAGGTAGATGGTGTGGTGAAGAAGGCATTTGGAATGTTGGCCTTCATAAATCGGAGTATTGAATTCAAGAGTAGGGAGGTTATGATGAAATTGTACAAGGCATTGGTGAGGCCAGATTTGGAGTACTGTGTACAGTTTTGGTCACCAAATTATAGGAAAGATATAAACAAAATAGAGAGAGTGCAGAGAAGGTTCACGAGAATGTTGACAGGATTTCAGGGTCTGAGTTACAGGGAAAGGTTGTGCAGACTGGGGCTTTTTTCTCTGGAGCATAGAAGATTGAGAGGGGACTTGATAGAGGTGTTTAAGATTTTAAAAGGGACAGACAGAGTAAATGTGGATAGGCTTTTTCAATTAAGAAAGGGAGAGATTCAAACTAGAGGACATGGTTTAAGATTGAAGGGGGAAAATCATAAGGGGAACATGAGGGGAAATTTCTTTATGTAGAGGGTGGTGGGGATGTGGAATGAGCTTCCGGCAGACTTGGTCGAGGCGGGATCATTGGTTACATTTAAGGAAAGACTGGATCGTTACATGGATAGGAGGGGACTAGAGGGGTATGGACCGGGTGCTGGTCAGTGGGACTAGGAGGGTGGGGATTTGCTATGGCATGGACTAGTAGGGCCGAACTGGCCTGTTCTGTGCTGTAAGTGGTTATATGGTTATATGGTTATGGTTAAATGTGAATTATAAAATGGTGGCGAAAGTATTAGCTAATGGATTAGCAAATTGTTTACCAAAATTGGTACATATTGATAAGGTAGGTTTTGTCAGAGGTAGATATTCTGCAGATGATACTGTTAAATTGATTTCATTAGTAAATGTTGCAAGACAACAGGTTAATCAGCCAATGGTAGTAGCATTATATGCAGAAAATGCTTTTGATTGAGTTGAGTAGAATTTAGAAAATTTTAATTTTGATCCGTTCTTTATTGGTTGGGTTAAAGCTTTATATACCGATCCTACAGCAAGGGCAATGACAAATGGTCAAATTTCAAAATCTTTCAATATATCTTGTTCAACTAGAAAGGGTTGCTCTTTTTCACCAGTTTTGTTTGCTTATGTAATAGAACCTTTGGCTCAAGCTATACGGCAGGATTTTAGTATTAAAGGAATTACAGTTGGAGAGCAGGAATATAAAATTAGTTTGTTTGCAGATGATGTGTTGATATATTTGACGCATCCTAAAGATTCGTTGAAGTAATTGCAAAATTTGTTAAATCGATATGGAATGCTATCAGGGTATAAAGTTAATTGGGAGAAAAGTGAAATATTATCTATATCTTATGAATACTAAACAGATTGTAGGCAAATTACTAGATTTAAATGGTCAAGTAAAATTAAATATTTGGGAGTTGTTGTGAATAAAGAATATCAAGATTTATATAATTTAAACTATATACCGTTACTGAATAAGATTAAAGCTGATTTATGTAGGTGGAAAGATTTACCATTAACTTTAATTGGAAGAGTGAATTGTATAAATATGAATATTTATCCCCGGATACAATATCTCTTTCAATCTATACTGAGTGCAATACCAAATAATTTTTTAAGGAAATAAAAAAAGTAATTCGGTTATTTTTATGGAAAGGTAAATTGACAAAGGCTTCTATGCAAAAATTAACCTGGCGTTATGAATTATGTGGTTTACAATTACCACCTTTCAGAATTATTATGAAGCTACACAATTGAAATTTATTTAAGATTATTTTATATTAAGCAACCGCCTTAGATGGGAAAAAAATTGAGAGGATCAGATTTTTGAAGATAATATCACTCATCTTATTTATAAATAAAATCGTTCATTGTTACAAACGTTTAAATTACCTGTATTACGACATATAATGAATATTTGGTATAAACGAAATCAATGTATAGGTTCTAAAGGAAAAAATATCTATAAAATCACTGTTATATCAAAATAAATTAATTCCTTTTTCTTTATATAATCCTTATTTGAAAGATTGGGAAATGAAAGGAGTAAGTACGATACGGGATTGTTTTAAGGCAGGAAGATTTTCTACATTTAATAGATTACGGGAGCAATATGATATTTTGCCAAATTCTTTATTTGTTTACTATCAGGTTCGGAATTTTTTTAAAATAAATTATGGACAGGATTCAGTTTTCCCAAGACAAACGAAGTTTGAGTTATTAATTGCAGATAAAGGTAAAAAGGGGTTTATTTCAGATATGTATCGGTTATTACAGGAGAAAATGGAGAAAGTGGATATGAATAAAATGAAGGAGAAATGGGAGAATGATTTAGATATTGTTTTGTCAAGGGAAGAAGGGTCAAATATGTTTACTGATAGTGTTACAAAATTGCTTAATGTGAGGTATAATATGGTTACTTATAGCTTTTTACATCAATTATATTTAACTCCTGAAAACTGAAGAAATATGGCTTTAGTTTGTCAGACGTGTTTTAGATGTGGGGAACAGAGAGGTACTTTTATACATACAGTTTGGTTATGTGGAAAAGTTCAATCCTTTTCGGAAAAGTTGTAAACTTTTTGAGAGATTTGTTCAAAATAGATTGGCAATTGGATCCAATGACGTGTTTATTGGGTTATATGAATGCATTAAATGTAAGGTTACGGATGAATAAACAATATTTAGCTTTTATACAATTAGAGTTAGCAGTAGTGAGAAAATGTATAGCTGTTACATGGAAACATTAAGTAGAATTAAGTGTACAAAGATGGCATAATGAATTACAATCATGTTTATATTTGAAAAAAATTAACTTATAATTTACAAACTAATTATTCCTTTTTGTTGAAATGTGGAGTTCATATTTAAAATATATGGCTATAGATTTTAAGTTAATGATTTGTGTGGATTTGGCACACCAAACAGTTACAATTTAATACCCGTCTAAGTAAAACCCGTATGTTTAAGGCTCCAGGGGGGAAGGGGGTAGTTTAGTTTAGTTTAGTTTAGTTTAGTTTAGTTTAATTTAGTTAAGGGGAGGGGAAGGGGTGCCTTTATTTCATTTTGCATTTTATGTTCATTTTTATGAAAATATTAATTTTATTTTGAAGTCAGATAGATAGAAAGAAAGAGAGAGAGATAGACAGACAGACAGATGGACAGACAGAGATCGATAGTTAGAGATAGAGAGAGAGAGATGAGTAGATAGATAGATAGATAGAGAGATAGATAGATAGATAGATAGATAGATAGATAGATAGATAGATAGATAGATAGATAGATAGAAGATAGACAGACAGACAGACAGATAGGTAGAAAGTAGGCTGGAAGTCAGAAAGACACAGATAGATAGATAGACAGACAGACAGACAGATAGGTAGAAAGAAGGTTGGAAGTCAGACAGACACAGATAGGTATATGGATAGATAGATAGATAGACAGACAGACAGATAGATAGATAGATAGATAGATAGATAGATAGATAGATAGATAGATAGATAGATAGATAGATAGATAGATAGATAGATATGCAGATAGATGGATAGAAAGGTAGAACCCGCTCTTTTGATTCCCCTACACTCTTCCTGTCTTTCCATTTCTTGAACCCTCCCAGCCATCCCTCCTCCCCATGCTCCCTTCTTGTTCCCCCACCGATCCTACGCTGCTTATCACAACCCCCTCTATTCACCCACTACCCAACTCACCCAGCCATTCCCGGCACTCCATTCCCTCCTTCCTCCACCGCACATCCCATGCCTATCACAACTCCTCAATACACACACCCACCTCCATCAAACATATTCATTCCACCCACCATCCTCGTCCCCACCCACCCCGCCATCCCTCCTCCACCTGCTCTCTGCTCTCTCTTTCCTCCACCGATCCATCGCTTCCTGGACCATCCCCCTGTATCCATCCACCCACACCCCTCTACCCACCCATCTATACCTCCTTCTCCTGCTCTCCCCATTCTCTTTGCACCACTTTTCCTCCCCTGCCTCTCCCACTCTCCACTCCCGCTACCCCTACTCTTTTGTCCAGAATTTTCTCATGCTTTGGTGAACGTCTCAAGCCCTTACTGCATTAAGGACATTGTTGGAGACGCTGAGCATCTCCACCATTGCTTGTGTTTCTCACCAATTTCCCTAGTGGCGGGACGCCGGTAATGCAGCCTCATCTCCGGCCGCATCCCGCCAGCGGAATCCGTGCATCGCACCAACCCTGCCCCCTAGCGGCCACAGTGGAGCCCTGCGAGAACCCTGCAAGTTTTAGTCACCGGAGACCCGGCCCATCAACCTCCGAGCGACACTACAGGCGCAAAGGTAGACGGCGGAGTGGGAAGGCGAAGCGTCACTCAGTTCCAGAGTGAACCGTGTGCTACTGGTTCCTTTCGCCTGGAAGGATTCGGAGGTGTAACTTTGGACAATATCCTGACCAGCGGAATGAAAGAGAGCTTCGATAGGCCGGTTGGGATGTTGTCCGTACAAGTACATGTAAGTATAGCCCGTGTTGAGAAGTGTGCATGTGATGGTAGTAGACTGGTTCGCTCCAATGGACACGTAGAGAGGCGATTGCGTAACGAACGCACCCAGGATACCTGGGTGAGAGATCGACACGATTAATCGCCAATATTTGCTAATGGAGTTCACGGCACCTGAGCTGGGCGCTTCCCAATCCCCGTTGCCCTCTCTCTCCTCCCGACCCTCCCTGAAGAGGCCGGGAAAACATGCGGGGCCGAGGCTGCTTCAATATCGTCCCCCGTCCCACCCTCTGTTCCCCCCCCCCCCCCCCACTGCTCGCACCCATCCCGGTCGCGAACTCGGATCGCGATGACTCGAGGATTGAAGGTGAGGGTGTAGAGTTTTCCGGGACGGAATCACAGGTAGGACTGCTTAAGACGGGACTTGGTCAGGTGGACACTTGTACGGATAAACAGCCAGGATGCGTTTGGGAGTCTGCGGGACTTCGGCGGTTGGTGTAAAATGGGAAATGTGGGCCGAAGCACCTATTTCCACGCTCTCGAAACCCAGGATTCCATCCGGAAAGGGATGGGATGGGAGTCTTGTTCCGCCCGCCACCAGTTACTAACTCCTCACCCCCTCTCGTTTCCCTGTGTCTGTTGGAGATAGTTACCCGGGAGGGAGATCACAACGTGAAAAAGCATGCTGGAGCATGCACCATCCTTCAACGGATTCGTTCTCACTCGCTTCGGAACTCAAAACCAGGTTTCATTCGGAGTACACCGTTCTGTCCGATCCGAATGTCACGGTCAGATTGGGCGTCTGCCGCCTGCATCATTTCCTGCAGTCATTACAGCATAACCCCCACCTCTCTATGAGTCTATCGTCATCATAGCTCCGCCTTCAAAGGAGAGGCGGGGTGGGGTAATTCAGACTGCAGTCGTGGCAGGGAAAGTCGATCACCTACAGCGACTGGACACTGGGCGTCGACCCATTACTCCGTTGGGCACATTGTTGGATGTGTGGATGGATGGATTGGTGGAAGGATGGATGGATGGATGAGTGGAGCTGAATGGTGGATGAATAGATAGAGAGATATACGGATGGACGGATAGATAGATTGATGTATAGATGTATAGAGAAAGAGCGGATGGATGGAGACATAGAAAGATGAATGGAAGGGTAGATAGATAGATAGATAGATAGATAGATAGATAGATAGATAGATAGATAGATAGATAGAGAGAGAGAGAGATAGATAGATAGAGAGATAGATAGATATGCAGATGGATGGATGGATAGATATGCAGATAGATAGATAGATAGATACATACATACATACATAGATTGATAGATAGATATGCAGATAGATGTATCCATCTATAGGTAGATGGATAGGTAGAAACCGCTCGCCTTTTGATTCCCTCCACTCTTCTTGTCTTTCCAGTTCTTACACTCTCCCCTCCCTTTCCCCAATGATCCTCGCCTGCTTGTCAGAACCCCGTCTATCCACCCATTACTCTACCCACCTAGCCATTCCCGCCTCTCCATTCCCTCCAACGATCCTCCCATGCCTGTCACAATCCCTCTATACACCCACCCACTATCAAACACCCTCATTCCTCCCACCCACCCCGCCAGCCCTACTCCCCCTGCTCTCCACCCACTCTCCTCCACCGATTCACCCTGGGCCACGCCCCTGTATTAACCACTACATCCACCCACCCACCCACTCCTTCTCCCGCTCTCCCCTTCCTCCTTCCTCCAGCCAACCTCCCCTGCCTCTCCCACTCTCCACTGCCGATCCCCCTACTTTTTTGTCCAGCATTTACACACGCGTTAGTGAACGCCTCAAGGACATTGTTGGACACGCTGAGCTTCTTCACCATGGCTTGTGTTTCTCAGCCCTTCCGCTAGTAGCGGGACGCCAGTAACGCAGCTTCATCTCCGGCCGCATCCCTCCGTCAGAATCCGTGTATGGCACCAACCCTGACCTCCAACAGCCACAGGGGCGCACGGCGAGAACCCTGCAGGTTTTAGTCACCAGAGTCCCGGCCCGTCAACCTCCGTGCGATACTACAGGCGCAAAGGTAGACGGCGGAGTGGGAGGGCGAGGCGTCGCTCAGTTCCAGGGTGAACCTGGTGCTACTGGTTCTTTTCGCCTGGAAGGATTCGGAGGTGTAACTTTGGACAATATCCTGACCAGCGGAATAAAAGAGAGCTTCGATTGGCCGGTCGGGATGTTGTCGGTACCAGTACATGTCACTATAGCCCGTGTTGAGAAGTGTGCATGTGATGGTCATAGACTGGCTCCTTCCAATGGTCACGGAGGGAGGTGATTGCGTTACGAACGCCCCCAGAATCCCTGCAAGAGGGTGAGAGAGAGACACGATTTGTCGCCAATATTTGTAATATAATTCACGGCACCCGAGCTGGGCGCTCGACAATCCCCGTCCCACCACCCACCCACCCACCCCCCCCCCCCCCCCCCCCCCCCGTCTCTTTCCCAACCCTCTCTGAAGAAGCCGGGAAAACATAGAGGGCCGAGACTGATTCAATAGGGTACCCCCTCCCCACCCTCCATTCCCCCACCCCCACTGCTTGCACCCGTCCCTGTCGCGAACTCGGATCGCGATGCCTCGGAGGATTGAAGGTGAGGATGTAGAGTTTTAACAGCACCCCGAGGGGTATGGAGAGCGGTGGTTGTACAGAATGCCAGGCGCAGTGGGTGGTTGGGTGAGGGTCTGTTGCCACGTTTTAGAATCAGTCGAGCGGATCCGTAGATAGGATGGAGTTTAGAGGGGGCGTGGGGCAGGTCGGCGGGACGGGGAAGAGTGGGGTGGGGCAGGTCGGCGGACCGATCTGTTGACGGGATGGGTTTTAGAGGAGCGTGGAGCAGGTGCGACCAGTGTGGGTGGGACAGAACCACAGATAGGACTGCTTGAGACGGGACTTGGTCAGGTGGACACTTGGACGGAATCACAGCCAGGATGCATTTGGGAGTCTGCGGGACTTCGGCGGTTGGTGTAAAGGCCGAAGCGCCTGTTTCCACGCTCTCCGAACCCAGGATTCCATCAGGAAAGGGATGGGATGGGAGTATTGTCCCCCCCGCCACCAGTTACTTAGTCCTCACCCCCTCTCATTTCCCTGTGTCTGTTGGAGATAGTTACCCGGGAGGGAGATCACAAGGTGAAAGAAGCACGCTGGAGCATGCACCATCCTTCAACGGATTCGCTCTCACTCGCTTCGGAACTCAAAACCAGGTTTCATTCGGAGAACACCGTTCTGTCCTATCCGAATGTCATGGTCAGATTGGGCCACTGCTGTCTGCATCATTTCCTGCAGTCATCACAGCACAACCCCCACCTCTCTATGAGTCTATCGTCATCATAGCTCCGCCTTCAAAGGAGAGGCGGGGTGGGGTAATTCAGACTGCAGGCGTGGCAGGGAAAGTCGATCACCTACAGCGACTGGACACTGGGCGTCGACCCATTACTCCGTCGGGCACATTGTTGGATGTATGGATGGATGTATTGGTGGAAGGATGGATGGGTGGATGAGCGAAGATTGAAGGATACGTGGATGAATAGATAGAGAGACATACGGATGAACGGATGGATGGATAGATAGATTGAACAATAGATAGCAAGATGTATAGAGAATGAGCGGATGGATGGATACATAGAAAGATGGATGGAAAGGTAGATAGATAGATAGATAGATAGATACATAGATAGATAGATAGATAGATAGATAGATAGATAGATAGATAGATAGATAGATAGATAGATAGATAGATAGATAGATAGATAGATGGATGGGATGAGATAGATAGATAGATAGATATAGATAGACAGATCGATAGATAGACAGATAGATAGATAGATAGATAGATAGATAGATAGATAGATAGATAGATAGATAGATAGATAGATAGATAGAGATAGAAACCGCTCGACGTTTGATTCCCCTCCCCTCTTCTTTTCTTTCCAGTTCTTCACACTCTCCCAGCCAGCCATCCTCCCCCTGCTCCCATCTCCTTCCCCTACCGATCTTCGCCTGCTTGTCAGAACCCCGTCTATCCACCGACTACCCTACCCACCTAGCCATTCCCGGCTCTCCATTCCCTCCAACGATCCTCCCATGCCTGTCACAATCCCTCTATACACCCACCCACCTCTATCAAACTTCCTCATTCTTCCCACCCACCCCGCCAGCCCTCCTTCCCCTGCTCTCCCCTCCCACCCTCCACCGATTCACCACTTCCTGGGCCACCACCCTGTATTAGCCACTATATCTACCCACCCACCCAGCTATATTTCCTACTCCTGCTCTCACCTTCCTCCTTCCTCCAGCCAACCTCCCCTGCCTCTCCCACTCTCCTCTCCCGCTCCCCCTTCACATTTCACCAGCATTTTCTCACGCTTTAGTGAACGCCTCAAGCCCTTACTGCATCAAGGACATTGTTGGACATGCTGAGCTTCTTCACCATGGCTTGTGTTTCTCACCCCTTCCGCTAGCAGCGGGACGCCAGTAATGCAGCCTCATCTCCGGCCGCATCCCTCCGGCGGAATCCGTGCATCGCACCAACCCTGCCCCCTAGCAGCCACAGAGGCGCACGGCGAGAACCCTGCTGGTTTTAGTCACCGGAGACCCAGCCCTTCAACCTTCGTGCGAAACTACAGGCGCAAAGGTAGACGGCGGAGTGGGAGGGCGAGGCGTCGCTCAGTTCCAGGGAGAACCGGGTGCTACTGGTTCTTTTCGCCTGGAAGGATTCGGAGGTGTAACTTTGGACAATATCCTGACCAGCGGAATAAAAGAGAGCTTCGATTGGCCGATCGGGATGTTGTCGGTACCAGTAGAGTTGAGGATAGCCCGTGTTGAGAAGTGTGCATGTGATGGTGATAGTCTGGCTCGCTCCAATGGACACGGAGGGAGGCGATTGCGTTACGAACACCCCCAGAATCACTGCGAGAGGGTGTGAGAGAGAGACACGATTTGTTGCCAATATTTGTAATATAATTCACGGCACCAGAGCTGGGCGCTCGACAATCCCCGTCCCCCCTCCCCCACCCCCCCCCCCCGTCTCCTCCCAACCCTTTCGGAAGAGGCCAGGAAAACAGGTAGGGCCGAGACTGATTCAATTGCGTACCCCCTCCCCACCCTCCATCCCCCCACCCCCCACTGCTCGCACCCGTCCCCGACACGAACTCTGATCGCGATTCCTCGAAGGATTAAAGGTGAGGGTGTAGAATTTTAACATCACCCTGAGAGGAATGGAGGGCAGTGGGTGTACAAAACGCGCACGTGCAGTGGGTGGTTGGGTGAGGGTCGGTTGCAACGTTTTAGAATTAGTTGGGCGGATCCGTAGATAGGACGGAGTTCAGAGGGGGCGTGGGGCGGGACGGATCCGTGGATGTGACTGGGTGAAGAGCGGGGTCGGGCAGGTCGGCGGACCGATTTGTTGACGGGACGGGTTTTAGAGGAGCGTGGAGCAGGTGCGACCAGTGTGGGTGGGACGGAACCACAGGTAGGACTGCTTGAGACGGGACTTGGTCAGGTGGACACTTGGACGGATTCACAACCAGGATGCGTTTGGGAGTCTGCGGGAATTCGGCGGTTGGTGTAAAGGCCGAAGCGCCTGTTTCCACGCACTCCAAACCCAGGATTCCATCAGGAAAGGGATGGGATGGGAGTCTTGTTCCCCCCGCCACCAGTTACTTAGCCCTCACCCCCTCTCGTTTCCCTGTGCCTGTTGATGATAGTTACCCGGGAGGGAGATAACAAGGTGAAAGAAGCACGCTGGAGCATCCACCATCCTTCAACGGATTCGCTTTCACTCGCTTCGGGACTCAAAACCAGGTTTCATTATTCGGAGTACACTGTTCTATCCGATCCGAATGTCCCGGTCAGATTGGACGTCTGCGGCCTGCATCATTTCCTGCAGTCATCACAGCATAACCCCCACCTCTCTATGAGTCTATCGTCATCATAGCTCCGCCTTCAAAGGCGAGGCGGGGTGGGGTAATTCAGACTGCAGGCGTGGCAGGGAAATGCGGTCACCTACAGCGACTGGACACCGGGGGCCGATCCATTACTCCGTCGGGCACATTGTTGCATGTGTGGATCGATGGATTGGTGGAAGGATGGATGGATGGATGAGTGGAGCTGGATGGTGGATGAATAGATAGAGAGATATACGGATGGATGGATAGATAGATTGATCAAAAGATAGCAAGATGTATAGAGAAAGGCGGATGGATGGATGGATGGATATATAGAAAGATGGATAGAAGGGTAGATAGATAGATAGATAGATAGATAGATAGATAGATAGATAGATAGATAAATAGATAGATCGATAGATGGATAGATAGATAGATATGCAGATAGATGCATAGATAGGTAGAAACCGCTCGTCTTTTGATTCCCCTCCCCTCTTCTTGTCTTTCCAGTTCTCCCAGCCATCCATCCTCACCCTGGTCCCCTCTCCTTCCCCCACCGATCCTCGCCTGCTTGTCAGAACCCCGTCGATGCACCCATTACTCTACCCACCTAGCCCTTCCCGCCTCTCCATTCCCTCCAACGATCCTGCCATGCCTGTCTCAACCCCTCTGTACACCCACCCACATCTATCAAACACCATCATTCCTCCCACCCACCCCGCCATCCCTCGTCCCCCTGCTCTCCCCTCCCACCCTCCTCCACCGATCCACCACTTCCTGGGCCGGTATTAACCTACTATATCCACCCACCCACTCCTCTCTACCCTCCCAGCTATACCTCTTTCTCTTGCTCTCCCCATCCTCCTTGCACCACTTTTCCTCCCCTGCCTTTCCCACTCTCCTCTCCTACTCCCCTATTCTTTTGTCCAACATTTTCTCATGCTTTGGTGAACGCCTCAAGCCCTTACTGCATCAAGGACATTGTTGGACACGCTGAGCTTCTTCACCATGGCTTGTGTTTCTCACCCCTTCCGCTCGCAGCGGGACGCCGGTAATGCAGCCTCGTCTCCGGCCGCTTCTCGCCGGCGGAATCCGTGCATCGCACAACCCTGCCCCCTAGCAGCCACAGAGGCGCACGGCGAGAACCCTGCTGGTTTTAGTCACCAGATTCCCGGCCCGTCAACCTCCGTGCGACACTACAGGCGCAAAGGTAGACGGTGGAGTGGGAGGGCGAGGCGTCGCTCAGTTCCAGGGTGAACCTGGTGCTACTGGTTCTTTTCGCCTGGAAGGATTCGGAGGTGTAACTTTGGACAATATCCTGACCAGCGGAATAAAAGAGAGCTTCGATTGGCCGGTCGGGATGTTGTCGGTACCAGTACATGTAAGTGTAGCCCGTGTTGAGAAGTGTGCATGTGATGGTCGTAGACTGGCTCGCTCCAATGGACACGGAGAAGGGCGATTGCGTAACGAACGCCCCCAGAATCCCTGCAAGAGGGTGAGTGAGAGAGAGAGAGAGAGACAAGATTTGTCGCCAAAATTTGCTAATGGAATTCTCGGCACCTGAGCTGTGCGCTTTCAGTCCCCTTTCCCCCCGATCACCTCCCAACCCTCCCTGAAGAGGCCGGGAAAACATATGGGGCAGAGGCTGCTTCAATTGCGTCCCTGCTCCCCCCACTTCCTCCCCCCCCCCCACTCCACCTCCACTGCTCGCACCCGTCCCCGTCGCAAACTTGGATCGCGATGCCTCGGAGGATTGGAGGTGAGGGGGTAGAGCTTTAACAGGACCTTGAGTGGTATGGAGGGCGGTGGGTGTACAGAACGCGTTGGGGCAGTGTGTGGTTTGGTGAGGGTCTACTGCATCAGTGTAGAATCAGTTGGGCGGATCCGAAGATGGGACCGGGTTTAACAGATTGTGGGACAGGTGCGACCAGTGTGGGTGGGACGGAACCACAGGTAGGACGGGTTGAATCTGGACTTAGCCAGGTGGGCACTTGGACGGATTCACAGTCAGGAAGCGTTTGGGAGTATGTGGGACTTGGGCGGTTAGGGTAACATGTGAACATTGGGCCGAAGCGCCTATTTCCACGCTCTCCAAACCCAGGATTCCATCCGGAAAGAGATTGGATGGGAGTCTTGTTCCGCCCGCCACCAAAGTTATTTGGTCTCGTTTCCCTGTGCCTGTTGGAGATAGTTACCCGGGAGGGAGATCATAAACTGAACGAAGCACGCTGGAGCATGCACCATCCTTCAACGGATTCGCTCTCACTCGCTCTGGGACTCAAAACCAGGTTTCATTCGGAGTCCACCGTTCTGTCCGATCCGAATGTCACCGTCAGATTGGGCGTCTGCCGCCTGCATCACTTCCTCACAGCACAACCCCTGCCTCTCTATGAATCTATCGACATCACAGTTCCGCCTTCAAAGGCGAGGCGTGGTGGGGTAATTCAGACTGCAGGCATGGCAGGGAAAGGCGGTCACCTACAGCGATTGGACACAGGGGGCCGACCCATTACTCCCACAGACTGAAGGGCACATTGTTGGATGGATGGACAGATAGAAAGATTAATACATAGCAGGAGATGGATGGATGGATGGATGGACGGACGGACGGACGGATGAATGGATGGAATGAATATATCTATTCCCCTCTCACCCCACACTCTCCCAATCTCTCTCCCGTCTCAGTCCCTGCAATTCGGGCCACATCCCAATAAATCTTCAGGGGATAAAGTCCTGAACCTGTCGACCCTTTCCCTGTAACTCAGTCCCTGACGTCCGGGCAACATCTCAGTAAATCTTCAGGGGATAAAGTCCCGAACCTGTCGACCCTTTCCCTGTAACTCAGTCCCTGACGTCCGGGCAACATCCCAGTAAATCTTCAGTCCCGAACCTGTTGAACCTTCGCTGCCTTCTTTCTAACTGATTATGCTCTTTCCTGTCATTTGGTAACCAAAACTGCACACAAAGCATGAGATTCGGCCTCACCGATGTCTTGTAGAACTTCATGAGAACACCCTGGACTCGATGATCTGATTTATGAAGGCCAATGTCCCAAAAGCTCTCTCCACGTCCCTGTACATCCACCCACCCCACCCCATGACGCTACTTTCAGGGAACGATGTCTCTGCATTTTCTTGGATCCCCTATGTCCAACCACCCTCTTCAGGGCCAAACTGTCCACCGTTGATGTGCGGTCTTGGTCCGTCCATCATCTCGCCCTTGTCTGCATTAAACCCCATCTGCCAATTTGAAGCCCATTTCTCCAGCCTGTCCAGATCTCTCTGCAAGCTCCAAAAGCCTTCCTCGCTGGCCACAATGCCTCCGATCTTCACGTCATCTGCAAACTTGCATATCCATTTACCAAAGTATCATCCAGATTGTCTCCTGGCCTCCTGGCGGTGGGAAGTGATCTTTGCACCTCAATCCCCTGCACCCCTGCTGGCGGGACGTGAGCACTGCATCTCAATCGCCTGCACCGCCTGCTGGCAGGACCCGAGCATTGCATCTCAATCACTTGCATCCCCTGCTGGCGGGACTTGAGTGGCGCACCTCGTTTTCCTTACCTCCTGGTGGTGGGACGTGAGTATTGCATCTAAAACCCCTGCCCCTTCCCCCATGGTGGCAGGGCATGAACATTGCATCTCAATCCCCTGCACCCCCTGGTTGCGGGAAGTGACCATAGAATATCAATTCCCTGCACCCTCTGCTGGTGGGACATGAGCATCTCAACTCAAATCAAGTCAAGCCATCTTCATTTATCGTTCAGACAATAACCGCACGGTGAAAGACGAGATAGCATTTCACCAGGACTAAGGAACATATTTACATAAATATGTTAGAATAGAAGTTAAACGCATTAAAATATTTTTTTTCTAAATTTAAACACGATCATTTGGGAAAACCATCGAAACAACCTCGTCAGTTTAGGGCCTTTCCTTCTTGAGTTGAACTATTAAAGTCACAAATGCAATCGCATGACGAGGTGAAGCGGAGAATGGGCCAGAGACCAAAATGGGTCACCCCAAATGTGCAGTGATGACATGAGGTTGGAGGTCAATGAGGGATACTGCTGAAGTAATATCTGAAAGGTCTTTCCGATATCGGGACCGGGAAGCCGCCTCAGAATGACATCCATAACAGGTAGGGTTTATTTGGGAGGAACAATAAGCTGACTTGTTCTTGGACATATGAACCACCTTAAACTGTATCAGTGTCGAGTACATATCGACAAAGTTTTAATGAATTGGAGAATGTTCCCCCATGTCTCTATCTGTAAGGGTATCTGTCACAGACAAGGTTTATATGGGGGTAACAACCAGCTATCTTGTCCTTGGATGGATGGGCCATCTTAAACTGTATCAGAGAGCATCGAGCACATATCAACAAAGTTTTAATGAATTGGAGAATGTTCCTGTGTCTCTATCTGTAAGGGTATCTGTCACAGATAGGGTTTATATGGGGATAACAGCGAGCTATCTTGTCCTTGGACAGATGGGCTACTTTAAACTGTATCAGAAAGTGTCTAGTACATATCAAAGAAGTTTTAACCCATGGGAGAATGTTACCCACCTCCCTATCAGTAAGGGTATCTGTCACAGATATGGTTTATATGGTTTATCTATAAATAAAGGTACCTGAATCATCTCTTTCCCATTCATTCATAACTTTATCAGAAATCATTGGCCGTATTTTCAGGATCAATTCATAAATTGTTGCTTCTGAAAGTAGATGAAACTCAATATTTTATCCGTGACTTCAGTCTGATGTGGTATCAAGGAAAGTGGAAAAAGTGACATTTGAAAGCATACTCAACTGTACGTATCTTACAAAATGTTTTAGAGGAAAATTATATTAGCTTCAAAAACATGAGGCAGGTATCATGAAAACATCTGAGACCCTTCATATTCAATAAAAGCAAATCTTGATCAATTACAGATGGTGGACCATATAACAATTACCGCACAGAAACAGGCCAGTTCAGCTTTTCTAGTCCATGCTGAACCCCTTCTCCCACCTCATTCCATTTACCCTATAAAAATTACAGTGCAGAAAAAGGACAATTCGGCCCTTCTAGTCTGTACTATACCCCATTTCAGCAGCTGGCACTAGAACAAGACAAGCCTCGAGAATTCAGTTCTACAGTTTAGCAGCTGGATCTGGAACAGGTCGAGCCAGAGATAGATAGATAGATAGATAGATAGATAGATAGATAGATAGATAGATAGATAGATAGATAGATAGATAGATAGATATAGAGAGAGGGGGTGGGAAGGAAGAGGGGGTGAGAGAGGGGAAATGAGGGAGAGAGAAAGAAAAGTTGAGGGTGAGTGAGGGAGGGGGAGAGAAAGGGGAGAGACAGGGGGAGAGAGTGGGAGAGAGAGAGGGAGAGAGGGGAGAGGGAGAGAGAGGGATAGAGAAGGTGAGAGAGCAAGGGAGAGAGGAGAGAGAGAGGGATAATGGGAAAGAGAGGGCAAGAAAGTGAGAGGGGGAGATAGTGAGGGAGAAAGGGGGAGAGAGGGGAGATAGAGGGATACGGGAGAGAGAAAGTGAGAGAGGGAAAGAAAGTGAGAGGAAGATTGAGGGAGAGAGAGGGATAGAGGGATAGAGAAAGCAAGAGAGAGGGAGAGAAAGTGAGAGGGGGAGAGGGGGAGAAAGGGGAGAGAGACAGATAAGGGGGAAAAGAGAGAGGGGGAGAGAGAAAGAAAGTAAGAGAGGGGGAGAGAGAGGGGCAGAGATTGGGATAGAGGGGAGAGAGGGAGAGAAAAAGAAAGGGAGAGAGAGGGAAAGAGGGAGAGAGGGAAAGAGGGAGAAAGAGGGGGAGAGAGAGGAAGAGAGAGGAAGACAAATTGAGAGAGGGAGAGGGAGAGAGGGGGATAGAGGAGGGAGAAAGGGGGTGAGAGAGGGATAGAGAAAGGGAGAGACATGGAGAGAGAGGGGAGAGAGGGAGAGAGAGGGATAGAGGGAGAGAGGGGAAAGAAGGAGAGAGGAAGGGGAGAGAGGGTGAGGGAGAAAGGGGTAAAGAAGGAGAGAGGGAGAAAGATGGTGAGAGGGGTAAGGGGAGAGAGAGGGAGAAAGAGGGGAGGGAGGGAGAAAGGAGGAGAGAGAGGGGAGGGAGAGAGAGCAAGAGAGAGGTTTATAAAGAGAGGGGAGAAAGGGAGAGAGAAGAGGAGAGAGTGAGGGAAGAGAGGGAGAGAAGGAGAGAGGAGGAGGGAGGGAGAGGAGAGGAGAGAAAGGGGAGAAAGGGAGAAGGGGAGAGAGTGGAGAGTGGGGTAGAGAGTGGAATAGAGAGGGAGAGGAATGTGGAGAAAAGGGGAGAGGGAGCTGGAGGGGGAGAGAATGGGGAAGGGAGAGGGAGATGGAGGTAGAGAGATGGGGAGAGAGGGAAAGGGAGGGGGAGAGAGTGAGAGGGAGGTGGAGGAAGAGAGAGGGGGAGAGACAGATGAAGAGACAGAGGAGAGAGAGAGGGGGTAAGAGGGAGAGGGAGGTGGATAGAGGGGGTGAGGGATAGGGAGGTGGAGAGAGGGGGAGAGGGGGGTGGAGAGAGGGGTGGAGAGGGTGGGGAGAGAGGGAGGTGGAGTGATGGGAGTAGAAATGGGGAGAGAGGGGGAGAGAGGGAGAGGAAGGTGGACAGAGGAGGGAGAGAGGGACGGAGAGATTGAGGGAGGTGGAGAGAAGGGGAGACAGGGGGAGAGAGGTGGACAGAGAGGTGGGGAGAGAGGGAGGTGGAGAGTGTGGGTGGCAGAGAGGGAGGGGATATAGAGGGGGAGAGGTGGCTTGAGGGGGGAGAGATGGAGAGGGGAGAGAGGATCAAAGAGGGGTGAGAGAGGGGGAGGAGAGAGGGAGGGAGGGAGGTGGATAGAGGGGTGAGGGTGGAGACAGGGAGAGGGGGTAAAGGGGGGAAGGGTCAGAGAGGAGTGAGAGAAGGAGAGGGGTGGAAGGAGAGGGAGAGGGTGGAAAGAGGAGAGAAAAAGAGGGAGAGGGGAGAGAGGAGGAGGGGGAGAGTGGGAGAAGAAGGTGTAGAGAGGGGGAGAGAGTAAGGAGGAGGTGTAGAAAGGTGTAGAGGGTGGGGAGAGAGAGAGATGGAGTGAGGTGGGTAGAAAGGGGGAGACTGAGTGGGGAGAGAGGGAGAGAGGAGAGGGGGATAGAGGGAGGTGGAAAGATGAGGTGAGAGAGGGAAAGGGAGGAGAGAGAGGGCAAGGAGAGGGTGAGGGGAGAGAGGGGACAGAGGGAGAGGGATGTGGAGAAAGGGGGAAGAGGGAGGTGGGGAGGGTAGGAGAGAATGGCAGAAGGGGGAGAAGGAGTTGGAGGGGGAGAGCGGGAGATGGAGGTGGAGAGATGGGGGAGAGAGGCAAAGGGAGGTGGAAAGAGTGGGGAGAGGGAGAGATGGGGAGAGAAAGGTGTCAGAGAGGAGAGAGGCAGTGGGGGATAGAGGGAGAGGGAGGTGGATAGAGGGGAGAGAGGAAAGGGGAGGTGGAGAGAGGGATAGAGGGGGATAGAGTGTCAGAGAGGACTGAGAGAGAGGGAGAGGGAGGGGGAGAGAGGGAGAGGGAGGTGGAGAGGGGGAAAGAGAGGGAAATGGGAGAGGGAGAGGGAGGTGGAGAGGGGGGAAAGAGAGGGAAATGGGAGAGGGAGAGGGAGGTGGAGAGGGGGATGGAGAGATGGGAGCGAGAGGGAGAGGGAGAGGGAAAGGGGACAGTGAGGGGGAGAGAAGGGGAGTTAGTGAGAGGGGGGAAGGGATGGGGAGAGGGAGTTGGAGAGAGGAGGGGAGGGGGAGAGAGTGGACTGAGGAGGAAATAGGTGGGCAGAGAGGGAGAAGGAGCTGGAGAGATAGGGAAAGTAGAGAGAGGGTGGTGGAGTGAGGTGGGAGAGAGGTAAAGGGAGTTGGAGAGAGGGGAGATGGGGAGAGAGAGGGAGATGGAGGTGGAGAAGAGGAAGAGAGGTAGAGGAAGGTGGAGAGAGGGGGAGAGAGAGGGAGAGGTAGTTGGAGATAATGGGGAGACATGGTGTGGAAATTTGAGGAGAGGGGAGAGATCGGTGGAGGGGTGATTGGGAGGTGGAGAGAGGCATAGGGTTGGAGAGAAGGAGTAGAGGGAGGAGGAGAGATGGGATGGAGATGGAGAGCGAGAGTGAGGGAGGTGGAGAGAGGGAGAGAGGGGGAGAGAGGGGGAGAGAGGGACAGGGGGAGAAAGTGAGGGGGGAGAGAAGTGGAGTAAGAGGGAGAGGGTTGTGGAGAGAGGGCGAGGTGCCGAGTGATGGGAGAGAGCCAGGGGATGGTTAGAGAGAGAGACGGAGAGGGAGGAGAAAGAGGGAGAGAGGGGAGGGAGGAAGGTGAAGAGAGTGGGGAGAGAGAGGCAGATGGAGGTGGAGAGAGGGGGAGAGAGGTGAAGAGAGCTAGAGTTAGGTGGAGAGAGCTAGAGTTAGGTGGAGAGAGCTAGAGTTGGGTGGAGAGAGGGTTTTGAGAGAGTGGGGGAGAGATAGGGAGAGGTAGGAGCAGAGAGGTGGGGAGAAAGGGAGAGGGAGGAGGAGGAGAGTTGGATGGGGGAGAGGGAGAGGGAGGTGGAGAGAGGGGGTTAAGGGAGTGGGAGGTGGAGAGAGAAGGAGAGAAAGAGGGAGGTGGAGAGAGGTAGGGAGAGAGGGATAGAGGGGAGAGGAGAGGGGAGAGGAGAGGGGAGAGAGGGAGAGGGAGGTGGAGAGGGGAGAGAGGGAGAAAGGGGGAAGGGAGGGCGAGAGAGGGAGAGGGAGGTAGAGAGAGGCAGGAGAGAGGGAAGTGGAGAGAGGTGGAAGAGAGGGAAAGGGAGGTGGAGAGAGGAGGAGAGTGTTGTGGATAGAGGTAAAGGGTGATGGAGAGAGGATGGGAGTGGGGGAGTGGGGGAGAGGGTGGTGAGAGCTGGAGACTTGGTGAGAGATTGGGGAGAGAGAGAGAGGGAGGTGGAGAGAGGGGAGGAGAGATGGGAGAGAGAAGGAGAGGGGAGAGATGGGGTAGAGGGAGGTGGTGAGAGGTGATAGAGGGAGGTGGAGAGTGTGGGGGTAGAAGTAGAGAGAGAGAGGGAGAGGGAGGTGGAGAGAGGTGGGAGAGGGAGGTGGACAGAAAGGGGAGGAGGAGAGTAGTGGGGAGAGAGGGAGAGGGTGCTGAAGAGAGGAGGGGAGAGGGGGAGAGAAGGGTGAGAGCAGGGGAGTTGGGGAGAGATGGGGAGAGAGGGAGGAGGTGGAGAAAGGGGAGAAAGGGAGAAGGAGTTGGAGAGGGGGAGGGGGAGAGGGAGAGGGAGGTGGTGAGAGGGGAGGAGAGGGAGATGATGAGGGGGAGGGGAGAGGGAGGTGGAGGTGGAGAGAGGGAGAAGGAGTTGGAGAGTGGGGGAAAGAAGGTGGAGAGAAGTAGAGGGAGGTGGATGGGGAGAGGGGGAGAGGGAGGTGGAGAGAAGGGAGAAGGAGAGGGAGTTGGAGAGAGGGGCAGAGAGAGGAGGTGGAGAGAGTTGGGAGAGTGAAGTGGATAGAGGGTGGTAGATGGAGGGAGTTGGAGATAGAGAGAGGGAGTTGAAGAGGGGGGAGGGAGTGGGGGGAGGGAGAGGGAGGTGGTGAGAGGGGGAGAGGGAGTGGGAGGTGATGCGGGGGAGGGGAGATGGAGGAGAGGAAGAGGGAAGTGGAGAGAGGGAGAAGGAGTTGGAGAGTGGGAGAGGGGGAAAGAAGGTGGAGAGAGGTAGAGGGAGGTGGAGAGAGGGAAGTGGATAGAGGGTGGTAGAGAGGGAGAGGGAGATGGAGAGGGGGGAGGGGAGAGGGAGATGATGAGGGGGGAGAGCGAGAGGGAGGTGGAGAGAGGAGTGGAGAGATGGGAGATAGTGGGGGGGAGAGCGGGAGAGAATGAGAAGGTGAGAGATGGAGAGGACGGTGCAGAGGGGGGCGAGAGGGAGAGGGAGGTGGAGAGTGGGGGAGAGAGGGAGTGGGGGGTGGAGAGATGGGGAGAGAGGGACAGAGGGTGCGAGAGGAGAGAGAGCAGGAGAGATGGAGAGGGAGGTGAGATAGAGGAAGATGAAGGTGCAGAGAGGGGAGAGAGGGAAAGGGAGGTGGAGAGAGGTGGGGGAGAGGGGGAGAATGTGATAGAGAGGGGGGATTGAGGGAAAGTGATGTGGACATGGGGGAGAGGTGGAGAGAGAGAGGAGAGAGGGAGGTGGAGTCAGGGGAGAGACGGTGAAGGTGCGGAGAGAGGAAGGGAGACAGAGGGAGAGTGGGTGAGAGGGGGGGAAGGAAAGAGGTGGAGAGAGGGAGAGGGAGCTGGAGAGAGGTAGAGGGAGGTGGATGGGGGAGAGAATGGGGAGAGAGGGAGAGGGAGGTGGAGAGAGAGAAGTGGATAGAGAAGTAGTAGATGGAGAGGGAGTTGGAGAGAGGGAGAAAGAGATGGAGAGGGGGGAGGGGGAGGTTGGAGAGAGGGAGGGAGAGAGGAGCGGAGAGATGGGAGAGAGTGGGGGAGAGAGGGAGAAGGAGGTAGAGAGGGGGGATTGAGGGAAAGTGATGTGGACATGGGGGAGAGGTGGAGAGAGAGAGGAGAGAGGGAGGTGGAGTCAGGGGAGAGACGGTGAAGGTGGGGGAGAGAGGAAGGGAGACAGAGGGAGGGGGTGAGAGGGGGAAAGAAGGAGGAGGAGAGAGGGAGAGGGAGGTGGAGAGAGAGGATAGATGGAAAGAAGTAGGGAGAGGGACAGAGGGTGCGAGAGGAGAGAGAGAACAGGAGAGATGGAGAGGAAAGTGAGATAGAGGAAAATGGAGGTGCAGAGAGGGAAGAGAGGGAGAGGGAGGTGGAGAGAGGTGGTGAGAGAGGGAGGGAGTTGGAGAGAGGGGCAGAGGTGGAGAGGGGGAGAAAGGGGGAGGGCGAGAGGGAGGTTGAGAGAGGAGCTGAGAGGTGAGAGAGAGTGGGAGGGAAGGAGAGGGAGAGGGGGAGACAGTGAGAGGGTGAGAGAAGGGGAGTGAGAGGGTGGGGGGGAAGAGAGCGGTGGGGGAGAGAGGGTGATGGACGTGGAGAGGGGGAGGGTGAGAGCGAGGTGGGGAAAAGGAAGGCACAGAGTGGGGGCAGAAAGGGAGGGAGGTGGAGAGAGGGGAGGGAGGAGGAGAGAGAAAGACGATGCTGGAGAGGGGATGGGAAAGGGAGGTGCAGAGGGGAGCGAGAGGGAGAGGGAGTTGGAGAGGGAGCTGGCGAGAGGAGGGAGAGGGAAGTGGAGAGAGGTGGGGGAGAGAGGGAGAAGGAGGTAGAGAGGGGGGATTGAGGGAAAATTATGTGGACATGGGGGTGAGAGTGCAAGAGGGTTGTTGAGTGAGGGGGAGAGAGGGAGGGGGAGGTGGACAGTGGGGGGGCAGAGTTGGGGAGAGGGGGAAGTGAAGGAGAGGGAGGTGGAGAGAGGGTGGTGGAGAGAGGGAGAAGGAGGTAGTGAGGGGGGATTGAGGGAAAGTGATGTGGAGCGAGGGAGGTGGAAAGATGGGGGAGAGGGAGGTGGAGAGAGGGGTGAGAGAGTGGGGGAAGGGGAGGGAGTTAGAGAATGGGGAGAGAGGGAGATGGAGAGGGGAGAGAGGGAGAGGGAGGTGGAGAGAGGTTGAGAGAGAGATGGAAGTGGAGAGAGAGGGAGGTGGAGAGAGAGGGAGAGGAAGGTGGAGAGAGTGGGGGAGAGAGGGGAAGGGAGAGGGATTTGGAGAGTGGTGGGAGAGGGAAGAAGAGGGGGAGAGGGAGGTGGAGAGAGTGGGGAAGAGAGTGAGGTGGAGAGAGGGGGAGGGGCATGGAGCGGGAGGTGGTGGAGGGGAGGGGAGAGAGTGGTGTAGAGGGGAGAGGGAGGTTGAGAGAGGATGGGGAAAGGGGGAGATAGGGAGAGTGAGATGGAAGGGGGAAAGAGAGGGAGAGGGGAGAGAGGGAAAGGGAGGTGGAGAGAGCAGGAGAGGGGGTGGAGAGAGGGAGAGGGAGAGAGTGGCAAAGATTGATGAACTGCTGCAGCGTTTGAGCAGTCATAAAACTTGAGTATAACCAGCTTTTTTCAGTTCAAAGTCTCTGTCACCTGGTTGCTGTACTCGTGACTCCCAATTGACTGTCTCGGGAGGAGCCAGCTCAGGATTATATCCTGAGCAGTTGATGGACATCCGGGCAGGTTTGGACTGTCCTCCAGTGATCTTCCTCTGGGCCCGTACGTGTTTACATAGGAGCACTAGTCCCAGGTCAGCGAGCCATGCTGGGAGAGAGATTCCAGTGCCGATTTTCTGGGGAATGAAAACAAGCATTTGTGGGGGATCTCATTGGTAGCCGTGCATAGGGGCGACCTGCTGGCCTGGAGCACCTCAAGGAGGGCCCCCTGCCAGTAGTCCGCATACCAGTCTTTTGACTTTAGGGCCAGGAGAACTGCCTTGCAGATCACCTCGTTTTCGTGCTCCACCTGCCCATTACCTCTTGGGTTGTAACTAGTCATGTGACTAGTTGCGATGCCACTCGCTGCCAGATACTGGCGCATCTCCTCACTCACGAAGCTGGACCCCTGATTGCTGTGGATGCATGTGGGGTAGCCGAACAGAGTGAAGATCTGTGTCAGTGCCCTGATGACGGTGGTTGTGGAGGTGTCTAGGCACGGGATGGCGAAAGGAAAATGGGTGTGCTCATCTATCACGACGAGGAAATAGACCTTCCACTTCGTAGAAGGCAGGGAGCCCTTGAGGAGCATATTGAGGCATTCAAATGGCCACGTGGCCTTCACAATGTGGGCCTGGAGTGGTGGAAGAAGTGAAGCTTGCATTCCGTGCAGACCCGACATGCCTCAGTCATGGTCCAGAACAGTGTATGAGAGGTTCTAGGATTTGATAAAATGATAGAGGCAGATGATGCCTGGGTGGTAGAGGGACTCGTGGTGTGCCTGCAATTGGTCAGCCTGGGCCGATGCACAGGACCGGGAGAGGGCGTCAGGAGAGCCATTAAACATCCCGAATGATACTGGATGTCATAGCTGAACATTGCCAGCTCGACTCTCCAGCGCAAGATCTTATCGTTCTTGATCTTTCCGCCGTGGGTGGTGTTGAACATGAATGCCACGGCCCACTGGTCAGTGAGAAGGGTGAACCTCCTGCCGGTCAAGTTGTGGCGCTAATGGTGGACCACTTCCACAATCGCTTGGGCCTCCATTCCAATGGTGGAGTGCCCTAGCTCAGAGCCATGGAGGGTCCTGGAAAAGAATGTGACCGGGTGCCCTCCTTGGTTGAGGGTGGTGCCAAGGGCCACATCGGAGGCATCACACTCCACCTGAAACAGGGAGTCCTCATCCACTGAATGCATCGTGGCATCTGCGATGTCCTGCCTGATGCGGATAAAGGCTGCCTGCACCTCAGGTGGGAGAGGAAAGGTGGTGGCCTGGGCCACTGGGCTAGCCATGTCCGAGAAGCAGGAATCCACTGGGAGTAGTAATAAAAGAGGCCGAGGCACCTGCAGAGGGCCTTGAGCGTGTGTGGGAGGGGTACCTCCTCTAACAGGCGCATAGGCTCTGGACCTAGGCCGATGACACCATGTGCCACAATATACCCCAGATGGCAAGGCGGGTGGTGCTGAACACACACTTCTCTTTGTTATGTGAGGTTCAGCTCCTCAGCCGTCTGGAAGAATCTCTCCAGGTTGGCATCGAGGTCCTGCTGATCGTGGCCGCACATGGTGACATTGTCCAGATATGAGAAGGTCACTCTCAGCTTTTGGAAGTCGACCATCCGGTCGACTGGAAGTGATCCCAAGCGGAACTCGGCAGAACTGGTAAAGACACCCGCCTGCCTCGAAGATGGTATAGGACTTGTCCCGTGCATGGATCAGAAGCCGGTGATAGGCTGACTTTCAGGTCGATTGTGGAGAAGACCCTGTAGCGGGCTTTCTCATTGACCATGTCAGCTATCCTGGGTAAGGTGTAGGCATCCAGCTAGGTTTACCGGTTAATGGTCTGACTGTAGTCTATGACCATTCTCGGTTTGCTGCCCTCTTTGACCACCACGAATTGGGCTCTCCATGGGCTGGTGCTGGGTTCTATGACACCCTCCGTCAGAAGCTGGATTATTCCACTTTAATGAATTCCCTATCGGCTGCACAATAGTGCCTGCTTTTGGCCGCTATTGATTTGAGGTAGGAAAAGAGGGCAGGAGGTTGATGAGCAGTGTGGAGAGGCCGCAGGTGGGCCAGGCCTGGTCGGATGGCATGCTGTGGAGCATGAGCAGGGGTAGGAGCCCACTGAAGGAGAAGGTGGCACTGGAAATCTAAGCCAAGGTCCGGGCCACAGAGTTTGGTCATGACCAGGAGCCTGAACCTGTTGATTGTCTGCCCCCTCAACCCCCCCCACAGCCAGATCAACAGAGCAGCACTCGAGGGTCTTTATGGAGTGGTCCTGTGAGAAGTGCCTTCACGTTCACAAAATATGCTCGAGACAAAAGTTGAGAACAAAGAACATTTATTTACATTTACAACATTGCAAGGTTGGGTACTCTCCCCCTACCTCGGGAAAGTACACCGAGGGCGGGAAGCTTCTTTGTTTTTATACATTTTTAAATTCACCTCCCCTCACATTTTTCTTACATTTATCCTTCTTGGATTGGTTTGGCACTTTTCCCTATTCGCCTGAATCTTGACTGACTCCGACTTTCTCCTATCCCGTACTCATATCTCCTTTCCCCACCCCCTATTAAACAAGCTCTTTGTGTGTGTGCGTGCATATTTCTTAAATTCCTCTGTTATCTTGTTTACTCTGTTCTGCTGTTTTTCATGTGCCATTTTACACAAAGAACATTTTAGCTTTTTTCTTGCTTTTTCTTTCTACCTGCTATAACTGTTTCAGAACTCCTAACATTAAAATAATAACTGTTTCTAAACTCCTGCAATTAAAATAATATCCATTTCTAAACTCCTTCAATTAAAATAATAACTGTTTCTAAACTCCTACAGTCCTGAACAGTGAAAGTGATAGCAAAGCTCATTGGGCAGATTTTAAGTCTGAAAGTTCAGGCCACGTCCAGGTGTATGAAGCTCTCGGTGCTCCCACTGGTGAACAGGCATTCTGTTACCTGGCCGTTAATATCGACGTCTACCATGGAGTGCCTGAGGCCATGTGGGATGTCTCTCTTTAATGCAGTGGTCGCTAGGACCATCTCGGGGTCAGAGTCGTTGCTCCCTGATGGTTGAGGCGAGTGGCAGCCGGTGGCGTCCTTTGCAGGCGTGGAGTGCATCAATGAGTGGTGGTCGGTGGCGTCTATAGGCTTGGGGTTGTGAGAGATGAGTAAAACTAATATGAAAATATGAAAGATGAAGAAAACTAGTATGGATATATGTGTAATGAATAAAGCCAGTGAAATCTCTTGGTGCCTGCCACATTAACCACCGCCAGTGGGCTGATATCGCCTCAAACCGTGCATCTTGGCGCCTCACAGTTTGGCGGGCAGCAACCTCCTTTGAAGAAGACCGCAGAGCCCACCTCACTGACAAAAGGCAAAGGAGGAAAAACCCAACACCCAACCCCAACCAACCAATTTTCCCCTGCAGCCGCTGCAACCGTGTCTGCCTGTCCCGCATCGGACTTGTCAGCCACAAACGAGCCTGCAGCTGACGTGGACTTTTACCCCCTCCATAAATCTTCGTCCGCGAAGCCAAGCCAAAGAATAAAGCCAGTATGAATAGGATAAGGATAGATAATAGAATGTAGGAAGTAAAGTTAGTCTAAATAAGATAAGGGTCTTCTAGCCTTTTAGACTGAATCAGCAAGTTCCGCATATAAGAAGTTAGTGAGCCCTGAGGGTCGGGAAGGTGTGAATAAGGACAATGACATGATGGGACACAGACAGGATACCCCCTGGTCCTCCAAGTTCACAGAAACAGCACGTAGGCAGACAGGATTGCCTAATGCCAAACTCATCCAAGAGGCAGAAGAATGTAAGGGGGAGGGTACTTCTATACTAAAATAAACTGTATAAAAGTTGGGTGAGCCCCACTGTATGTGTGTATTCCCAGGGTAAGGGGAAAGCACCCAACTTTGCATTGTTGTATAATAGATGTTCTTTGTTCTCAATTTTTGTCTCAAGCAATTTCTGTCAAGGTACTTCTGTTTCTCACAAATGGGGTCTCGTCCAGGATCCCACTCCCTCCACTGACAGAGTGCCCGACGATGAGGCTAGGTGCACCCCAGCTGATTCAGCTGGACTCACGGACAGCGGGTGACTGGTCAGTGGATGAAGCGAGTGATATTCGAGAAGAGGCATTGAGAACAAACGACGGGAGGACATTAAGGAAGCGCGCTAGGAATAGCTACTGGATCCCGGTAAGAGGAATTTTACTTACCTGTTAGTATGGGAGGTGTGAGTAGCATGGAAGATAGTCCTAGGGAAGGACGGGTCGATCAGATAACTAAGCAAAGTCTGGTAGGATTAATGCTATCAGATTGGGGTGCGGGGAGAACCCGCGGGAAAGAAAACAGACCATGGTCAGGTATTGCTGTCTGGAATGGGTTAAAAGACCGATAAAAGGGAATTCGGTATATTGGCCAAAGTTCAGATCCAAGGAGGACTGGCTATGTCAGGCATTAAACATCTGGCTCTATCAAAACCAAAGAGATAATATTGAGAGCAGAGAATATGCAGCCTGCTGGCTAAGTGGATCGGTTGATCAACTGGTTTTGAATGAAAAGGAATGTAAGGACAAGAAGGATGAGGAACCTTTTGTCCCTGAAACACAAGAATGGGATGTGTTACATTCCCTTCCTCCACCTTATGTTCCTCCTATGCCGGCTCCTATCTTTCCCCTCTCTCCTATGCTCTACTCTTCTTCACCTTCCCCTCCTCCCCCACAGCTAAAGAAAGTAGGTGTAGTATGATGACCCGTTCACAAAGTACTAGATTACCACCTCTATTGACAAGAGAGGGAGGAGACTCAGAACAGTGTGAGACCCTCTGGGAGGAAAGGGCAGAACCCTTTGATTCATTTCCCGGAGAGCAGGAACCTAGACATTATAAGCCAGAAATTAACTAGATGAGACCTTTATGGGAAGTTCCCGTGGGAGGGGGTCTCGGTTTCGTAAATGTGCCCCTGACTAGTACGGAGGTGCATAACTTTGAGAGAAATTACCTCCCTGATAGAGGATCCTCAGGGATGTGCCGAACAATTAGATCAATTTTTTGGACCAAATATATATACATGGGATGAGCTAACATCGATCTTTAGGGCTCTGTTCACTTTGGATGAACGTGGAATGATTCGGCATGCAGGGATTAGAGTCTGGGATAGGGAACACCAAGGGGGACCAGAGGCGACACCTGGGGAACTTAAATTCCCCCTGGTAAAACCAAATTGGGATAAGAATACTAATGATGGTCGCACATTAATGGAGGAATATAGGGTTAATCTGATAAAAGGAATCAAGGAATCTGTTCCAAAGGGACAGAATTTTAAGAAAGCATTTGAGGTTCCCCAAGGTCCCAAGGAGACCCCCTCTGCATTTCTGAATAGATTACGTATGGCCATACAGCAATATGGGGGTCTGGATATAGAATCCACAGCGGGTGAACAATTGGTATTAATGGGCTTCGTTACAAACTCAGCCCCAGACATTAGAAGGAAATTGCAGAAGACTGAGAATTGGCATGAGCAGGGAATAACACAGCTTTTACAGATCGCACAAAGGGCATATGTCCAGAGGTCCGAGGATAAACAGAAAGGAAAGGCTAAGATTTTGATGCAGGCAGTCAAGGAAGTCGTGGAGGGACAGCAAGGAAAGGGTAGGGGCTGTGTGCCAGCTCCTGGACGTTGGGAGGAATGCCAGGAGTGGGGAAGTAGAGACCAGAGCAGAGGCAGGGGTAGAGGAGAATTCCAGGGACGACGACCATTCCCGGGACCCCGTGGAGGCCCTGGTAGGAACTGGGAAACAGGAGCATTAGTTTGCTACCATTGTAAAAAGGAGGGACATTTTAAGAGAGAATGCCCAATGCGAACCAGGGAGACGCGATCTTACGCCCTGATGGAAGCAGATTATGAATGGGGGTCACGGTTCTCAGTCAATACACACCGTGGGGCTGCACGGAGAACCATTGGTAAATTTAAGCATAGGACCCCACAGTGACAAGATTACCTTCTTAGTAGATTCTGGGGCAGCCCGGTCTAGTATTTTACAACCACCCGAGGGTGTTAAGATAGAGGGGACAGTGATGATTTCGGGAGTAGGAGGAAGAGACTTTACAGTCCCTGCATTAAGGGATGTAAGAATACAAATGGGAGAAAAGATAATAACAGAGGATATTTTACTTGTTCCCCAAGTTGGAGTTTGTTTGTTAGGACGAGATTTACAGGACCAATTGGCTATCGGCACCAGACCACAGGAATCGGGTATCGGGGTTCAATTGTATGTATTAAGCGAGGAAGATCGGGAACTAATAAATCCTGGAGTATGGGCAAAAAGAGGCAGTAGAGGAGTGTTAGATATTCCTCCCCTACAAGTTACTTTAAAAGATCCTGAGCAAGTAATTAGTCGAAAACAATACCCAATTCCTATGGCTGGCCGAAAGGGGCTGCAGCCAGTAATTGACCAGTTGGTGAAAGATGGTATACTCGAACCTTGTATATCACCTTTTAATACCCCAATTTTACCTGTCCAAAAACCAGACGGTACCTATCGATTAGTGCAGGACTTGAGGGAGCTGAACAAAATTATTCTCACCGTCACCCGGTTGTACCTAATCCCTATACAATAATGGGTAAAATCGATCCCCATAGTAAATGGTTTAGTGTGATTGAGCTTGTTATAAACAGAAGTACCTTCACAAAAATTGCTTGAGACAAAAATTGAGAACAAAGGACATTTATTATACAACAATGCAAATTTGGGTGCTTCCCCTTACAGTTGATTTCAGTATTGGAATACACTCCCCCTTACATTCTTCTGCCTCCTCGATGAGTTTGGCAATAGGCAATCCTGTCTGCCTACATGCTGTTTCTGTGAACTTGGAGGACCAGGGTGTATCCTGTGGGTGTCCCATCATGTCATTATCCTTATTGTCCTTTATTCACAAACCTGCCTTTGTTCTAATTCACACCTTCCCAACCCTCAGGGCTACAACCTCTTCATATGCAGAACTTGCTAATACTGTCTGGGGCTTACTAATTACATATGCAGAACTTGCTAATTCTGTCTAGGGCTAGAAGACCTTATCTTATTCAGACTAAATTTACTTCCTACATTCTAATATCTATTCTTATCCTATTCATACTGGCTTTATTCATTACACATATATCTATACTAGTTTCCTCATCTTCATATTTTTACATCAGTTTTACTCATCTCTCACAAGCTCAAAGATGCTTTTTGGACCTGTCCATTAGCAACGGAGAGCAGAGACATGTTTGCCTTTGAATGGAAAAATCCTTTTACTGGACGCAAGAATCGATACCGGTGGATGGTCCTTCCCCAGGGCTTTACAGAATCACCAAATGTATTCGGCCAGGTCTTAGAACAAATACTAGACGAGGCTCCTTGGAGAGAGAATTGCCAGTTGATACAATATGTTGATGATTTGTTAATCATGGGAAAAATGTACGAATTAGTTAAACAGTATACTGTTGAACTTTTGAATTTTCTGGAGAATAAGGGTCTCAGGGTGAGCGAATCCAAATTACAATTTGGTCAATCAGAAGTTAAATACTTAGGTCATCTGGTGAGTCAGGGAGCTAGGAAAATAAGTCCAGAGAGGATACGTGGTATTCTACAGATCCCACCTCCCAAGAACTTAGGAAATTCCTTGGTTTAGTGTGATACTGTAGAATCTGGATTGAAAATTATTCTAGCCTGGTCAGATTTCTCTATGATAAACTCACGATTCTAGGGGGCGAAGCTGTTGTCTGAACAGAGGAAGAGATTAAAGAATTTAACTTGGTGAAACAGCGCCTTATTAGTGCCCCAGTGTTGGCTTTACCTGACCTAAATAAGCCATTTGACCTATATACCAATGCGAAAGGAGGTGTGGCCTTTGTGTACTAACACAAGAGAGGGCAGGCTGGAGACAAATAGTTGCTTTTCTGTCAAAAGATTTAGACCCTGTTTGTCGTGCTTGGCCAGAATGTGTGCAAGCCATCGCAGCCACTGCTATTTTAGTTTTTTTTTAAATTTTTTATTTTTCACACTATAAACCACATTGATCAAGATACATACATTTTTGTTTTCAAATATATACAGTGTAGTTTTCTCTCCCCCGCCCCCTCTTCCCATCCCACCCTCCCTACCTCCCTTCCTATTCATTTAAAGTACAGAATCTAAGATACATAAAAACCGTCAAACAATGTTGTCACTCAAAAAAAATAAACAAGAAATTCCACTGAGTCAATTCTTTTCATTTCCTTCTCCTTCTGTCATTTTAGGTGGTAGATGTCCTCGGTAGGTTTTCTCTATTGTGTTTCATGTATGGCTCCCATATTTGTTCAAATATTGTAATATTATTTCTTAAATTATATGTTATTTTTTCTAATGGAATACATTTATTCATTTCTATATACCATTGTTGTATTCTCAAGTTATCTTCTAATTTCTAGCCTGACATAATACATTTTTTTTGCAACAGTTAGGGTTATCCTAACAAATCTTTTTTGTGCACCATCCAAATCAAGTCCAAATTCTTTGTTTTTTATATTACTTAGGAGGAAGATCTCTGGGATTTTTGGTATATTGCTTTTTATGATTTTATTTAATATCTGGTTTAGATCTTCCCAAAATGTTTTCACTTTCTCACATGTCCAGATTGCATGAATTGTTGTTCCCATTTCGTTTTTACAGCAAAAACATCTGTCAGATACTGTTGGGTTCCATTTATTTAACTTTTGAGGTGTAATATATAGCCTGTGTATCCAGTTATATTGTATCATACGTAACCTCGTATTTATTGTATTTCTCATAGTTCCAGAGCATAACTTCTCCCATGCTTCCTTCTTTATCTTTATGTTTAAATCTTGTTCCCATTTTTGTTTAGTTTTACCATTTGTTTCCTCATTCTCCTTTTCTTGCAGTTTAATATACATATTTGTTATAAATTTTTTGATTATCATTGTGTCTGTAATCACATATTCAAAATTACTTCCCTCTGGTAACCTCAGACTGCTTCCCAATTTGTCCTTCAAGTAGGATTTCAGTTGGTAGTATGCCAACACTGTATTTTGAGTTATATTATATTTATCCTTCATTTGTTCAAAGGATAGTAATTTATTTCCTGAAAAGCAATTTTCTATTCCTTTGATCCCTTTTTTCTCCCATTCTCTAAAGGAAAGGTTATCTATTGTAAAAGGGATTAGCTGATTTTGCGTCAATATTAGTTTTGGTAATTGGTAATTTGTTTTATTCCTTTCTACATGAATCTTCTTCCAAATATTGAGCTGATGATGTAATATTGGAGAATTTCTACGTTGTACTAATTTTTCATCCCATTTATATAATATATGTTCAGTTATCTTCACCCCTATTTTATCTAGTTCTAATCTAGTCCAATCTGGCTTTTCCCTTGTTTGATAAAAATCTGATAGGTATCTTAATTGTGCGGCTCTATAATAATTTTTAAAGTTTGGCAGTTGTAAGCCTCCTTGTTTATACCATTCTGTTAATTTATTTAGTGCTATCCTCGGTTTCCCCCTTTCCATAAAAATTTCCTTATTATTTTCTTTAACTCCTTGAAGAATTTCTCCATCAAGTGTATTGGCAATGCCTGAAATAGGTATTGTATCCTTGGGAAAATGTTCATTTTAATACAGTTTATCCTTCCTATTGGTGTTAGTGGTAAGTCTTTCCAATGCTCTAAGTCATCCTGTAATTTTTTCATTAGTGTATAATAATTAAGTTTATATAGATGGATGAGGTTTTTATTCATTTGTATACCTAGGTATCGCATTGCTTGCATTTGCCATCTGAATGGTGATTCTTTCTTAAATTTTGAGAAATCCGCATTATTCATTGGCATTGCTTCACTTTTATTTGCATTAATCTTGTAACCCGACACTTCTCCATATTCCTTCAATTTCTTATGTAATTCTTTTATTGATATTTCTGGTTCTGTTAAGTATACTATAACATCATCTGCAAATAAACTGATTTTATATTCCTTGTCTTTTATTTTTATCCCTTTTATTTTATTTTCTGTTCTTATCAATTCTGCTAGTGGTTCTATAGCTAACGCAAACAATAAGGGCGATAGTGGGCATCCCTGCCTTGTTGATCTGCTTAAGTTATTTGATATATACCCATTTACTGTCACTTTCGCCAATGGCCCCTTATATAATGCTTTAATCCAATTAATATATTTCTCTGGTAAACTGAATTTTTGTAGTACTTTGAATAAATAATTCCATTCTACTCTGTCAAAGGCCTTCTCTGCGTCTAAAGCAACCGCTACTGTTAGAACTTTATTTCCTTCTACTGCATGAATTAAGTTAATAAATTTACAAATATTGTCTGTTGTTCGTCTTTTTTTAATAAATCCAGTTTGGTCTAGATTAACTATTTTTGGTACATAGTCAGCTACTCTGTTTGCTAATAGTTTAGCTATCATCTTATAATCTGTGTTAAGTAAAGATATTGGTCTATATGATGCTGGTGCAAGTGGATCTTTCCCTGTCTTTGGTATTACTGTAATTATTGCTGTTTTGCATGAATCTGGTAAGCTTTGTGTTTTATCAATCTGGTTGATTACTTCCAGGAGGGGAGGAATTAATAAATCTTTAAATGTTTTATAGAATTCTATTGGGAATCCATCCTCTCCTGGTGTTTTATTATTTGGTAGTTTTTTTTATTATCTCTACTATTTCAAATGGTTCTGTTAATTTATTTTGTTCCTCTATTTGTAATTTTGGTAGTTCAATTTTAGTTAAAAATTCATCTATTTTGTCTTCTTTCCCTTCATTTTCAGTTTGGTATAATTGTTTGTAGAATTCTCTGAAGTTTTCAATAATCTCCGTTGGATTACATGTGATTTGTTTGTCTTTTTTCTTTGATGCCAATATCATTCTCTTAGCTTGTTCTGTTTTAAGCTGCCATGCTAGAATTTTGTGTGTTTTTTCTCCTATTTCATAATATTTCTGTTTTGTCTTCATTATTATCTTCTCCACCTTATATGTTTGTAGTGTTTCATATTTTAATTTTTTATCTGCCAATTCTCTTCTTTTAGTTGTGTCTTCCTTCATTGCTAATTCTTTTTCTATATTTGCTATTTCCCTTTCCAACTGCTCTGTTTACTGATTGTAGTACTTCTTCATCTTGGTTACATAACTTATTATTTGCCCTCTGATGAACGCTTTCATTGCATCCTATAGTATAAACTTATCTTTCACTGATTCCGTATTTATTTCAAAGTACATTTTAATTTGTCTTTCAATTAATTCTCTAAAATCCTGCCTTTAAAGTAGCATGGAGTTTAATCTCCATCTATATATTCTTGGAGGGATATCCTCTAACTCTATTGTCAATATCAGGGGTGAGTGGTCCGATAATATTCTAGCTTTATATTCTGTTTTTCTTACTCTGTCTTGCAGGCGAGCTGATAAAGGAATAGGTCTATTCTTGAGTATGTTTTATGTCTACCCGAATAATATGAATATTCCTTTTCCTTTGGGTGTTGTTTCCTCCATATATCCAAAAGTTGCATTTCTTGCATCGATTTAATTATAAATTTGGTTACTTTGTTCTTTCTGTTAATTTTTTTCCCAGTTTTATCCATGTTTGAATCCAAATTAAGGTTGAAATCCCATCCTATTAGTATGTTCCCTTGCGTGTCTGCTATCTTCAAAAAAATATCTTGCATAAATTTTTGATCTTCTTCGTTAGGTGAATATACATTGAGTAAATTCCAAAACTCCGAATATATCTGACATTTTATCATTACATATCTCCCTGCTGGATCTATTATTTCCTCTTCTATTTTAATTGGTACATTTTTACTGATTAATATACTACTCCTCTAGCTTTTGAATTATATGACGCTGCTGTTACATGTCCTACCCAATCTCTCTTTAATTTCTTGTGCTCCATTTCAGTTAAATGTGTTTCTTGCACGAATGCTATATCAATTTTTTCTATTTTCAGTAAATTTAACAGTTACTTCCTTTTGATTTGGATATGTATTCCGTTAATATTTAAAGTCATATAGTTCAATGTAGCCATTTCATACTTTGTTTATCTTTCCTTTCCGTTTCCTCATCATCACCTTTCATTCTTATCCATTTCTGCTTTCTTGTTTTGAACACTTTATAAGACAACATTTCTAAAACATCAAACATTTCCCTTATTCTCCTATCACTTCTTCTTTGGCTTGGCTTTGCGGACTATGGTTTATGGAGGGGGTAAATGTCCACGTCAGCTGCAGGCTCGTTTGTGGCTGACAAGTCCGATGCGGGACAGGCAGACACGGTTGCAGCGGTTGCAGGGGAAAATTGGTAGGTTGGGGTTGGGTGTTGGGTTTTTCCTCCTTTGCCTTTTGTCAGTGAGGTGGGCTCTGCGGTCTTCTTCAAAGGAGGTTGCTGCCCACCGAACTGTGAGGCACCAAGTTGCACGGTTTGAGGCGATATCAGCCCACTGGCGGTGGTCAATGTGGCAGGCACCAAAAGATTTCTTTAGGCAGTCCTTGTACCTTTTCTTTGGTGCACCTCTGTCACGGTGGCCAGTGGAGAGCTCGCCATATAACACGATCTTGGGAAGGCGATGGTCCTCCATTCTGGAGACGTGACCCACCCAGCGCAGCTGGATCTTCAGCAGCGTGGACTCGATGCTGCCGGCCTATGCCATCTCGAGTACTTCGATGTTAGGGGTGAAGGCGCTCCAATGAATGTTGAGGATGGAGCGGAGACAACGCTGGTGGAAGCATTCTCGGAGCCGTAGGTGATGCCGGTAGAGGACCCATGATTCGGAGCCGAACAGGAGTGTGGGTATGACAACGGCTCTGTATACGCTTATCTTGTGAGGTTCCCCACTATCCTCTCCCCTTCCTGAGTTGCCCTTTATCCCTTGTCGGGCAACCACATCTCCCCTCTCCATTTGGATTTGCGAATTCACTCGCAAGCGTCAAGTGATTTCGCAGTGACCGTAACTCCTCCTCACCCAGCCCCCCAGAAAAGATTTCAATTTTCATATATAACAAAGGTCACTCTCTTAATTCCCTCCTTACTTCCTCTCTTCCCTTTCTTTCCCTTATTAATTCTTATCTGTACTCTCTATATTTTCCTTTAAACATGGATACACTCATGTACACACATATATACATACACACACACACACATATATATATATATACCCATATACACACATACATATAGTTCGTGGTCATTTTTACTCTCGTTACATGTCTTCATCTCTCTGTCTGTTTTGTAGTTGTTCTGCAAATTTTCGTGCTTCCTCCGGATCCGAGAATAGTCTGTTTTGCTGCCGTGGAATAATTATTTTAAGTACTGCTGGGTACTTTAGCATAAATTTATATCCTTTTTTCCATAGGATCGCTTTTGCTGTATTAAACTCCTTTCCCTTCTTCAGGAGTTCAAAACTTATGTCTAGATAGAAAAAAATGTTTTGACCTTTGTATTCCAGTGGCTTTTTGTCTTCTCTTATTTTCTTCATTGCTTTCTCCAATATATTTTCTCTTGTTGTATATCTTAGGAATTTTACTAAAATGGATCTTGGTTTTTGTTGTGGCTGTGGTTTCGGGGCTAATGTTCTATGTGCCCTTTCTATTTCCATTTCTTCCTGTAATTCTGGTCTTCCTAGGACCCTGGGGATCCAATCTTTTATAAATTCTCTCACATTCTTGCCTTCTTCATCTTCTTTAAGGGCCACTATCTTTATATTATTTCTTCTATTATAATTTTCCATTATATCTATCTTCTGAGCTAACAGCTCTTGTTTCTCTTTAACTTTTTTATTAGATTCTTCTAATTTCTTTTTTAAGTCCTCTACTTCCATTTCTACGGCTGTTTCTCGTTCTTCCACCTTGTCCACTCTTTTTCCTATATCTGACATGACCATCTCTAATCTATTCATTTTTTCTTCTGTACTTTTAATTCTTCTTTTTATTTCACTAAATTCTTGTGATTGCCATTCTTTTACTGATTCCATATATTCTTTAAAAAAATATATATCCATTGTCTTGCCTTTCCCTTCTTCTTCTATTTCTCTATGTTCTTCTTCTTCTTCTTCCTCTGGGTTGGTCATCTGTTTTTTCCTTGTTTTCGTTTTACTCTCTTCTTTCTTGTTCTCGTTGTTTTCTATGTTCTCTTCCTGTTGTTGTGTTGTAGCTGTCATTCTCAGCTGTGGAGATCGACTCCTCAGCTGGTCCCCCCTCCCATCAGTGTTTTTTTTGTCATGCACAAGGAGTCGCGCATGCTCGGTCGCACACTTTTACTTGGCTCTGCGAGCCATTTTTGTAGTCCAGATCTCGGGACTTCAACTGACCTTAGGGAGCGGGCTTCTCTCTCCGCGGTGGGCCTCCTCGGACAGGTAAGGCCTTCACCTTCTTCTTCCGACGTTCTTTCTTCTTCTCTTCTTCCCGTTGCTTTCGACTTTTCTTTCTTCGCTGCCATTTTCTTCCCACCTTTACTTTCACTTTATTTTAATTTTTATGTTTGTGCCTTTGTGTTTTCTGTGTTTTTTTTAAACTTTTCCGGAGAGGGCTGGAGTTCCCCGACTGGCCACTACTCCATCACGTGACTCCTCCCACTGCTATTTTAGTTGAGGAAGGACGAAAGATTACGTTTGGTGCCCCGATGATAGTTCACACCCCTCACACAGTCCGCAATATTCTCTTACAACGTGCTGGAAGGTGGCTGACAGACTCTAGAATTTTAAAATATGAAGCGATCCTAATGGATAGGGATGATTTGACCCTGATTACGAATAAAGAACACAATCCAGCAGCTTTCTTGGTTTCTCCAAATTCTGACAATACCATAAATGATTTAGAGCATGTATGTTTAGAGGTAATAGATTTACAGACCAAAATTAGAGAGGATTTAAGTGATGAGCCTTTACAGGAGGGTGAAAGGTGGTTTATTGATGGATCTTCCTGTTGCATTGATGGCACTCGCTATAGTGGGTATAGTGTAGTGGATGGGAAGGAAGGAGTAGTGATTGAAGCCGGTCGCCTTCCCGGTCATTGGTCAGCACAATCTTGTGAATTGTATGCCCTCTGTAGAGCTCTCCAGGGTCTAGAGAACAAGGTGGGCACGATCTACACAGACTCAAAGTACGCTTTTGGTGTAGTGCACACCTTTGGGAAGATCTGGAAAGAGCGGGGAATGATAACTGGAAAAAGACAAAAGTTGATCCATGAAAACTTAATTGTCCAATCTCTAGATGCTCTTACATTATCTGAGGAAAATAGCTGTAGTTCATGTACGGAGCCATCAAAGTGGTGGCAGTCCTGAAGCACAGGGGAACAGTCAGGCAGATGCAGCTGCCAAACAGGCTGTGCTCACGGAGAAAATAGACATGCAGCTGTTACTGCCCACCCCATATGAGGTTCAAAAGACTCCCATCTTTTCACGGGAAGAGGAGGTTTACATGAAAGACCAGGGAATGCGTCAAACTGTTGATGGGTTGTGGTGGACGGCAGAAGGATGCCAAGTGCTGAACAAAGCTTTGGCTCAGCAAATTATTGATCATTTCCACCAGCAGACACACTGGGGAACACAGGCACTTGTGGATACTTTTGTACGGTCTTTTCATTGTTCGGGCATATACACTATAGCCAAGCAAAGTACTCGGAGTTGTCCAATCTGTCAGAGAGTAAATAAGAAAGTTATGCGCCAGGTAATGCCTGACGGTCGCAATATAGCTGTACGCCCGTTTCAACGGATACAAATTGATTTTACGGAATTACCTAAGATAGGGGTTTACAAATACCTCCTGGTGATGGTAGATCATTTCACATGATGGGTTGAGGCTTTCCCGACCCCTAATGATTGTGCCAGCACCGCTATCAGGATACTACTGGAGTCTGTGATTCCACGATATGATATGATTCAAACCATTGACTCAGATCGAGGTACACATTTTACCTCTCAGGTACTCCAGGGTGTGTGTAAAGTACTGGGAATAGATTGGCAGCTACATACCCCATGGAACCCCCAGAGCTCAGGCCGTGTTGAACGAATGAATCAGACCTTGAAAAATAAGCTCACTCGACTTCATGAGGAAACTGGCCTCTCCTGGATTAAATGCTTACCCTTAGCTTTTATTAGGACTCGCACAGCTCCTTGTAAGGACCTTGCTGTCTCACCATATGAAATGATGTTTGGTCTTCCTTACATGGGATTCCATACATACCTCTATCCCTGAGGCTAATGACCAGTACATATCTAAATATTTACAGGGACTTTCTACTTCTCTGTATGATTTACGACAGAAGGGCTTATTAGCTCAAACCCCACCCCTGGAGAATCCTATTCATTCTATAAAACCTGGTGATTAGGTATATGTAAAAGCGTGGCAAGATCACCAACTAAAACTTGTCTGGGATGGCCCCTATTGTGTACTTTTGATTACAGACACTGCCGTACGAATGAAAGAAAAGGGATGGAGCCACATTCAATGAATTAAACGAGTTGCTGAACCGCAGAATAACGACATTGATAATCTACCCTCCACCTGGCGTGCAGTCCTTCATCCTTCTGATCTGAAAGTTACACTATGCCGGGAAAAAGTGCTGTAATGTTGTTTTTACCATTTGTTGTTTTGTTTACCTGTTGGTTCCCAATTTTTGGGAAATCACCAAATTGCTCACAATGTATTAAGTCCTCCTGGAATAGGGGCAGCAGAGGTGACAATTATTTACCTTTAGAATGCAGATAGGGCACAGGTATAGAGTATAGTCATAGTGGGGTATGGGTTAATATAGGATCCCAACATGGACCAGAGGAACAGAATGGTCCTAGGGCAGTAGACTTGGTTTGTATTCCGGCCTCTACAGATATTAAAAAGAGGAGTTTTAAAGAGATAGCACAAAGAAGATGGTGGGACAATGACAGACAGAATGTTAGTCAGGATTGTACATGTAGCAGAGATCTTCTTTCTTTGGCTTGGCTTCGCGGACGAAGATTTATGGAGGGGGTAAAATGCATAGAGTGAATACATATGCTAATGTTCACAGACAAGCTGCAACTCCACTGACAAGAAACACCCCTCCCCAACTTGGTCTCCTGTAAATCATCCTTTGGGTCACACAGACATTCGGAATGTTTAGCACCACCACGGTAAGGGGAGTTCCAGTTGTAAACGACGTAAGCTGCTCCAGAACACCACAGCTGCTTGGCATTTAAATTGTTTAATCAGACTCCAGGCAGCCTTGGAGATCATCACCAAACAGACAGCGATTGCCCTGAATTTATGGGCTGAAGAAAGACGACAGATACGAGCCACAGTTCAACAAAACCGCCTGGCTCTCGATTACTCATTGGCTGCTGAAGGCAGCGTTTGTGAAAGTCTGATTAATGACAATGCTCACAACGGTCAGGCGGTTAAAGACACTTCTTCAGGAGTTCGAAAATCTTCCCATGCCCAGGTTCAGACTTGGCAAACTTAGTCCGGTGTGGGATGGACTAGACTTTTTATTGGTAACTGGAGTCTGATACTCACAGCCCTTATAGCAGCTGGACTCGCTATTCTGGCTATTATGGTGCTCCCCTGCCTAAAGACTTGTGTGCAGTATTTAATTCAACAGACCCCTCGTCAGAACACTATAACCCAAAGGATGATTGTTTCCATAATTCTGTCTGACGAGCTGGGAAAAAGACCAAGTTTACAAGTAATACATTCCAGTTGAGAAGTCACAAAGCATAGCTAAAAGAAAAGTGAGGATTGTGAGAGATGAGTAAAACTAATATGAAAATATGAAAGATGAAAACTAGTATGGATATATGTGTAATGAATAAAGCCAGTATGAATAGGATAAGGATAGATAATAGAATGTAGGAAGGTAAAGTTAGTCTGAATAAGATAAGGGTCTTCTAGCCTGCATATAAGAAGTTAGTAGCCCTGAGAGTCGGGAAGGTGTGAATAAGAACAAAGGCAGGTTTGTGAATAAGGACAGTAAGGACAATGACATGATACCCTCTGGTCCTCCAAGTTCACAGAAACAGCACGTAGGCAGACAGGATTGCCTAATGCCAAACTCATCCAAGAGGCAGAAGAATGTAAGGGGGAGGGTACTTCTATACTGAAATCAACTGTATAAAAGTTGGGTGAGCCCCAGTGTATGTGTGTATTCCCAGGGTAAGGGGAAGCACCCAGTTTTGCATTGTTGTATAATAAATGTTCTTTGTTCTCAATTTTTGTCTCGAGCAATTTCTGTGAAGGTACTTCTGTTTCTCACAGGGTGAGTCGGAAGGACAGCCTGGTTAGCGCCCATGTTGACCACGTCATTGCCGTTGTTGCCCTGTTCTGGTGGGAGGTAGGGTTGTGCGCTGAGTCAGCACAATATCCCCAAGATGGCGGCAGGGCTCAGCCGATGCAAGATGGTGGCACCCTGAGGGCGCATGTGGGGGCAGCATGGCTGGCTTTACCCATTGGCTGTGCTCGGGGGATATGAATGTGACATCATCAGCGGCTGCAGAAGTGACTTCTTCGCTGTCCTTGGCTGGCAAGGCTTTGGGACAGGCAGTGCTCATGGTGAGCATGTGGCGGTAGACCCGTTGGGGCAGGAAGTCGGGCTGGCGAGGAGGATGGAAGTCGTTGCATGAATAATGGCGGCACCCGGCCCTCGCAGACCTTGAACGCAGGCTTCCCTTAACAATCTCTCAACCCCCTTTGTTCACCCCGGGCTTTGCCAGACACAGATGAGCTCGCTCATGCAGGGTTCCCAGGTAGGCTTCGGCTGTCTCACCTGGCTGCTAGGCTCAAATACTCAGGAGATATCTGGCGTTGACCCCGTCCGTTGGGGGCTTGTACACGGCCTCCAGGGTAGCCATCGCTTCCAGGTACTCTGCACAGCCTTTGAGGGCATGGAAGGCCCGGAGACCCAGCTTTGTCTGATCCAAATTCACCATGTCGGAGTGGGGCTGGATGACTGCCTGGACCGCATGCCTCCAGATTTCAAAGCATGCTTGGATTTCCGGGTGGCAAGGGTCGATCTCTGGGCTCCCGGCAGTTAGAAGTTTTTCCATCGCAGGTCTCAATTTTAACTGAATAAATTGTGATGCACGGCTGCAACAGTAAACAGGCACAAAACTTGAGAAAAGACCCGACAACAGGCTTTATTCAGTTCAAAGTCTCTGCTACATGGTAGCTGCACTGGTAACTCCGGAGTAACTGGCTCGGGAGGGGCTGGCTCAGGACTATATCCCCGGCGGTTGATTGACAGCTGGCTGGGTGTGGTCATTCCGCCGGTGATATTCCTGCAGGTACAAAGATCGCCCCCCTGCAGTCGGCTAGTGGTGTATCACCACAGGGAGAGAGAAAAAGAGAGAGAGGGAGGGAGGGAGAGAGAGAGAGGGGGGGCGAGAGAGAGAGAGAGAGGGAGGGAGAGAGAGAGAGAGGGAGGGAGGGAGAGAGAGAGGCAGAGAGGGAGGGAGGGAGAAAGTGGGGAGAGGAGGGAGAGAGAGGGGGAGAGAGAGAGGGAGAGAGAGAGAGAGTGTTGGAGACGGCTCATGAGAGTTGGCCCTTCCAAGCTGGCTGAAGCAGTGGCCCTAAAAGGCGGGGAGAAGAGGTCACTTGGGAGGTGGTCGTAACCCCCCCAGCCCACTCTCCCTACCCTAGCCCACTCATCCCCTCCCTGCCCCCTCCCCAACTACTTGCAAAGTGTAGATCTTATTACATGAAACTCTCTATGTGTGGGGAGGAAATTAACGATTGGGCCCAAAAATGCGTGACAAGTTTGAATGAAAACCAGGGAATAATTATCACATAAATTTATACATCAATGGAAGGCAAGATCTCGTATCCAAATTGGCATCGCTGAAGACTCAAATCCGTCCCCTTCTTCCAAGTAATTGCTGATTAAAGCAGTGTCGATGGATGATTTGAGGTGCACGTCACAGTCTAAATTGGAGATTTTACTGACTGATGGCACCAAGAAAGGGTTCATATCGGTGTTTTGCGACTTATTGCCAAATTAAATACTCAAATTGGATGTTTATAAAACTAGACTAAAACGGGAGAAAGATTTGTCCATATCGATCCCTTAGGATGACTCGATATCGGGACAGTACGGACGTAAGTTGTAAATGTAAAGGACCAAATGGTTCACTATAATTTGGGAAAATTATATGTTACGGAGTCCAGAGGAATCCAAATACCAGCAGTAATAGATATGCACCGCCAACATTGGGTTACTTAAACAAAAGTAGTTTTTAATTATATTTGAACAAGAAAACAGAATTAAACTTTAACTTATTACTTAACCTACTTACTTAACCTACCTAACCCACTTAATCCCCCCTCTAATACTAAGCGTGGGTGTGTGTAATGTATATTTAAGATTAGAAAAGTTCTTTGGATCACAGTCCAATCTTATTGGTTGCAGGCAATTCTTCTGTGCACAGAAATCAGCATTAACAAAGTTCACCAGGTTTTGGTGCTTAACAGGCAAATAGTTACCACTTAGGAGGGTTCTTGCTGGGTTTCAGAGAGAGATTCCTTTTCCAGGACATCCGCAGTCTTGCTGATGAACTTGCCCCCTTCAGGGTCTCCAGATGATCCTCTTTCTTTCTGGTCACCTTTCACACTGTCAGCCTTCTCCTTTGACCAGGCAGCCTTTCAAAGTTTGCCAGCTTGTCCCTCCGGAACTGATTTCTGTGACACTCTCTCATTCCCTCCCTCTCTGAGAGCAATGATCTTGTGTCCCTCCCTGCATAAATCCCGTGCTCTCCCAGGCAAGGTTGTCAATACTTTGTTGCCTCCTGCAAAGAGCATTCTGCAAAAGTCCAACAAATATTCTGTTTTAAAATGTGTGTGTGCAACCTGCTCTAACAATTCCTCCCAAACCACCTCTAAATGCTCTGCTGTGGCACCGCACATCCTCGTGGTGAACCGGCCCCTGTTTGTACTGCTGCGCCATTGGGGCAGCCACGAGAAGATGGCACCATCGGGGGACCTCCGTGCCTCATGGTTAGGCCAAGGCGCGTGCCTTGGGCGAGCATGGTGACATCACCGCCGATGCAGGGACGGAGCTCACACCCCCCTTAAAGGGACGGGTGCAAAGTTTGAATAAACAGTTCATTTGAAAACGCCAACATGGTCGTGGTGAAACTCACCCCCCCACCCCTCCTTCTGGAAGCATCGACCACGCACTTGGTTTGGGCAGGCGGAAGCGCAGTTTCGCCTCCAACACATCTCATCAGACGCCACGATGTTCTAGAACATTGTGAACACGCTCGATGAAGAAACCGCAGCCAGGGTGGGATGACCTCATCCACAACCCACCAGAGGAAGGTAAATACCTCGCCCTCAAGAACCTCCTCCTCGGCACCTTCAGCCTCTCCCGGCGGCATCACGCCTCCAGGCCCCTAAACCTGGATGGGCTGGGAGACAGACCCCTTCTGCCTTCATGGACGAAATGCTTTCTTTTCCAAGAAACTTTCCTCGAACAAATGCCTGAGGACATCCAACTCCTGCTGGCAGTTGAGGATTTCTCCAATCCACGATGAGTCGTGGACCGCGCAGACATCCTCTGGTGGACCAAGTGAGAAAATGAGGCCGCCCTCAGCCAGGTAGCCCACCCAAGGCCCAATCAGCTACAGGCACCCACCGAGCACAAACCGTAAGAACACCTCCCCACCTGGTGTTTCCACCATCAATGCTGGGGGGCTCAAGCCCACAAATGTAGGCAGCCTTGTACATTCCAGGGAAACAACCCAGCCAGCCACCATTAATGGCTGTGACGGCTGGCCGCGCAAACAGCCTCCTGCATGTAACTGACAAGTCCAGTGGCCGACGTTTCCTAGTAGACACCAGAGCTGAACTGACCGTGCTCCCCCCAACCGCCCTCGAGACCCGCACCTGCGCACGGGTCCCAACCCTATGGGCGGCCAATGGATCCATCAATAACTTTGGCACAGGGAGGAGTCACGTGATGAAGTAGTGGCCGGTCGGGGAATTCCAGCCCTCTCCAGAAAAGTAAAAAAAGGTAGAGAAAAAACAAAGTCACTAATACAGAAACCATAACAAATTGAAAGTGAAAGTGTGGAGAAAATGGCAGCAAAGAAAGAAAAACCAAAAACAACAGGAAGAAAAGAAGGAAGGATGTCGGAAGAGGAAGGTGAAGGCCTTACCGGTACGAGGAAGCCCGCCGTGGAGAGAGAAGCCTGCTCCCTGAGGTCAGTGGAAACCCCGAACTCAGGACTACAAAGATGGCTCACAGAGCCAAACAAAAGTGCGCAACTCCGCATGCGCGAATCTTCGCGCATGTGCGATGCACAAGACAAAAACAACACTGACGGGAGGGGAGACCAGCTGAGGAATAAATCTCCACAGCCGAAACAGACAAGTATAACACAACAGCAAGACTTTCAACAGGAAAACATAGAAAATAACGGGAACAATAAGGAAGAGAATAAAAATAGGAAATCAAAGAAACAACAGATGACCAACTCAGAGGAAGAAGAACAACATCAAGACACTTTTAATAAAAATAAGAAGAACAAAAATACCCAACAAAATAAAATAAACAACCCAACAACAAAACCAGAAGAGACAGAGATAAAAGACTCAGATCCTGGAGTGGACTCAGAAGAGGAGGGAGAACACAGAGAAATGGAAGATGAAGGGAAGGGCAAGTACATGGAGATATATATTTTTTTAAATAATACATGGAAACAGTAAAAGAATGGCAGTCACAAGAATTCAGTGAAATAAAAAGAAGAATAAAGAGTACAGAAGAAAAAGTGAATAGATTAGAGATGATCATGACAGAAATAGGAAAAAGAGTCGGCAAGGTGGAAGAACGAGAAACAACCATAGAAATGGAGGTAGATGACTTAAAAAAGAAATTAGAAGAATCTGATAAAAAAAAGTTAAAGAAACACAGGAGCTGTTAGCTCAGAAGATAGATATAATGGAAAATTATAATAGAAGAAACAATATAAAGATAGTGGGCCTTAAGGAAGATGAAGAAGGCAAAAATATGAGAGAATTTATAAAAGAATGGATCCCCAGGGTCCAAGGAAGACCAGAATTACAGGAAGAAATGGAAATAGAAAGGGCACCCAGAACATTAGCCCCTAAACCACAGCCACAACAAAAACCAAGATCCATTCTAGTAAAATTCCTAAGATATACAACGAGAGAAAATATATTGGAGAAGGCAATGAAGAAAATAAGAGAAGACAAAAAACCACTGGAATACAAGGGTCAAAAATTTTTTTTCTATCCAGATATAAGTTTTGAACTCCTGAAGGAGAGGAAGGAATTTAATGCAGCAAAAATGACCCTATGGAAATAAGGTTATAAATTTATGTTAAAATACCCAGTGGTACTTAAAATAGTTATCCCGGGGCAGCAAAGCAAACTATTCTCAGATCCGGAAAAAGCACGAAAATTTGCAGAAAACAGACAGAGAGATGAAGAGGTGTAACAAGAACAAAAATGACGACAACAAACTATATATATATAAATAGAGTATAAGTAAGAACTAGGAAGGGAAAGAAAGGGAAGAAAGGAAGTAAGGAGGAAATTAAGAGAGTGACCTTTGTTAAATATGAAGATTAAAATCTTTTCTGGGGGGGCTGGGTGGAGAAGAATAACAGTCACTGCGAAATCAGTTGACGCTTGCGAGCGGATTCGCAAATCCAAATGGAGAGGGGAGATGTGGTTGCCCGACAAGGGACAAAGGGCAACTCAGAAAGGGGAGCGACTATTTGGGTTAAAGGAATTTTAGATATGAGAATAGTGGAAATATTTTATGTTTTAGAAATGTTGTCTTATAATGTGTTCAAAAAAAGAAAGCAGAAATGGATAAGAAAGGAAGGTGGTGATGAAGAAATGGAAAGGAAAGATAAACAAAGTATGAAATGACTATGTTCAACTATATGACTTTAAATATTAATGGAATACATAACCAAATCAAAAGGAAGATACTGTTAAATTTACTGAAAAAAGAAAAACTATTATATCATTCGTACAAGAAACACATCTAACTGAAGTGCAATGCAAGAAATTAAAGAGAGATTGGATAGGACATGTAACAGCAGCATCATATTATTCAAAAGCCAGAGGAGTAGCTATATTAATCAATAAAAATGTACCAATCAAAATAGAAGAGGAAATAATAGATCCAGCAGGGAGATATGTAATGATAAAATGTCAGATATATTCAGAATTTTGGAATTTACTCAATGTTTACTCACCTAATGAAGAAGATCAAAAATTTATGCAAGATATCTTTTTGAAGATAGCAGATACGCAAGGGAACATACTAATAGGAGGGGATTTTAACCTTAATTTGGACTCAAACATGGATAAAACTGGAAAAAAAACTAACAGAAAGAACAAAGTAACCAAATTTATAATTAAATCGATGCAAGAAATGCAACTTTTGGATATATGGAGGAAACAACACCCAACGGAAAAGGAATATTCATATTATTCGGGTAGACACAAAACATACTCAAGGATAGACCTATTCCTATTATCAGCCCACATTCAAGGGAGAGTTAGGAAAACAGAATATAAAGCTAGACTATTATTGGATCACTCACCCCTGTTATTGACAATAGAGCTAGAGGACATCCCACCAAGAATGTAAAGATGGAGATTAAACTCCATGCTACTTAAAAGACAGGATTTTAGAGAATTCATTGAACGACAAATTAAAATGTACTTTGAAATAAATACAGAATCAGTGAAAAATAAGTTTCTACTATGGGACGCAATGAAAGCATTCATCAGAGGGCAAATAATAAGTTATGTAACTAAGATGAAGAAGGACTACAATCTGGAAACAGAACAGTTGGAAAGGGAAATAACAAATACAGAAAAAGAATTAGCAATAAAAGAAGATACAACTAAAAGAAAAGAATTGGCAGACAAAAAAATAAAATATGAAACAATACAAACATATAAGGTGGAGAAGAACATAATGAAGACAAAACAGAAATATGAGCTAGGTGAAAAAATTCTAGCATGGCAGCTTAAGACAGAACAACCTACAAGAATGGTATTGGTATTAAGGAAAAAGGACAAACAAATTACATAAAATCCAACGGAGATCAATGAAAACTACAGGGAATTCTACAAACAACTATATCAAACTGAAAATGAAGGGAAAGAAGACAAAATAGATGAATTTCTAACTAAAATTGAACTACCAAAATTAAAAACAGAGGACTTATTAATTCCTCCCCTTCTGGAAGTAATCAACCAGATTGATAAAACACAAAACATACCAGATTCATGCAAAACAGCAATAATTACAGTAATACCAAAGACAGGGAAAGATCCACTAGCACCAGCATCATATAGGCTCTACTTAACACTGACTATAAGATAATAGCTAAACTATTAGCAAACAGATTGGCCGACTATGTACCAAAAATAGTAAATCTAGACCAAACTAGATTTATTAAAAAAAGACAAACATCAGACAATATTTGTAAATTTATTAACTTAATTCATGCAGTAGAAGGAAATAAAACTCCAACAGTAGCGGTTGCTTTAGACGCAGAGAAGGCCTTTGACAGATGTAGAATGGAATTATTTATTCAAAGTACTACAAAAATTCAGCCTACCAGAGTAATATATTAATTGGATTAAAGCATTATATAAGGGGCCATTGGCGAAAGTGACAGTAAATGGATATATTTCAAATCAATTTAACTTAAGCAGATCAACAAGGCAGGGATGTCCACTATCTCCCTCACTGTTCGCATTAGCTATAGAACCACTAGCAGAACTGATAAGAACAGAAAATAAAATAAGAGGGATAAAAATAAAAGAGAAGGAATATAAAATCAGTCTATTTGCAGATGACGTTATAATATACTTAACAGAACCAGAAATATCAATAAAAGAATTACATAAGAAATTGAAGGAATATGGAGAAGTGCCGGGATACAAGATTAAAGCAAATAAAAGTGAAGCAATGCCAATGAATAATGCGGATTTCTCAAAATTTAAGAAAGAATCACCATTCAGATGGCAAATGCAAGCAATACGATACCTAGGTATACAACTAAATAAAAACCTCGGCCATCTATATAAACTCAATTATTATTCACTAATGAAAAAATTACAGGACGACTTAGAGCATTGGAAAGACTTACCACTAACACTAATAGGAAGGATAAACTGTATTAAAATGAACATTTTCCCAAGGATACAATACCTATTTCAGGCATTGCCAATACACTTGACGGAGAAATTCTTCAAGGAGTTAAAGAAAATAATAAGGAAATTCTTATGGAAAGGGGGGAAACCGAGGATAGCACTAGATAAATTAACAGAATGGTACGAACAAGGAGGCTTACAACTACCAAACTTTAAGAATTATTATAGAGCTGCACTATTAAGATACCTATCAGATTTTTATCAAACAAGGGAAAAACCAGATTGGACCAGATTAGAACTAGATAAAATAGGGGAGAAGATACCTGAACATATACTATATAAATGGGTTGAAAAATTGGTGCAAAGTAGGAATTCACCGGTATTGCATCATCTGCTCAACATTTGGAAGAAGATTCACATAGAAAGGAATAAAACAAATTACCAACTACCAAAACTAATATTGACGCAAAATCAACTAATCCCTTTCACAATAGATAACCTTTCCTTCAGAGAATGGGAGAGAAAAGGGATCAAAAGAATAGAAAGTCATTTTTCGGGAAATAAATTACTATCCTTTGAACAAATGAAGGATAAATATAATATAACTCACGATACAATGTTTGCATACCACCAACTGAAAACCTATTTGAAGGACAAATTGGGAAACAGTCTGAGGTTACCAGAAGGAAGCAATTTTGAATATGTGATTACAGACACAATGATAATTTAAAAATTTACAACAAACATGTACATCAAACTGCAAGAAAAGGAGAACGAGGAAACAAATGGTAAACCTAAACAAAAATGGGAACAAGATCTAAACATAAAGATAAAGAATGAAACATGGGAAAAGCTGTGCTCCGGAGCTATGAGAAATACAATAAACACGAGGTTACGCATGATACAATATAACTGGATACACAGGCTATACATCACACCTCAAAAGTTAAATAAATGGGACCCATCAGTGTCAGACAGATGTTTTTGCTGTAAAAAGGAAATAGGAACAATTCATGCAATTTGGACATGTGAGAAAGTGAAAAAATTTTGGGAAGATCTAAACCAGATATTAAATAAAATCACAAAAAGTAATATACCAAAAAATCCAGAGATCTTCCTCCTAAGTAATATAAGAAATAAAGAATTTGGACTCGATTTGGATGGAGCACAAAAAAGATTTGTTATGATAGCCTTAGCTGTAGCAAAAAAAGTATTACGTCAACCTGGAAATTAGAAGACAACTTGAGAATACAACAATGGTACATAGAAATGAATAAATGTATTCCATTAGAAAAAATAACATATAATTTAAGAAATAACATCACAATATTCGAACAAATATGGGAGCCATACATGAAATACAATAGAGAAATCCTACCATGGACTTCCACCACCTAAAATGACAGAAGGAGAAGACAATGAAAAGAACTGACTCAGTAAAATTTCTTGTTTATTTTTATTAAGTGACAACATTGTTTAACGGGTTTAATGTATCTTATAGATTGAACTTCAAATAAATGGGAAGGGGGTGAGGGAGGGAGGAAAAAGGGGAGAAAATGACACTGCATATATTCAAGAGAAAAATTGTCTGTATGTATCTTGGTCAATATGGTTTATAGTGTGAAAAATTTTAAAAAATTTAAAAATTAAGAACTTTGGCACACACAGTGCACAGATCCAGATTGGCAAGGACAAGTTCCGCTGGAAGTTGATATTGACCTCTGTTGGGGACCGATTTCCTCCGGGAGCACAGCCTGTTGGTGGACATCAAAGGCAAGTGGTTGGTAAATGCCCGCACCTTCCAATCTGTCTGCCTCGACGCCACAGACGCAAGCGGCCCAGGAATAGCTTCCATCAGTGCCCCCAAGGATGAGTATTCTCGCAAGCTCGGCAAATTCCGCTCCATCCTGCAGCTGCAGTTTACTTCTGCCATGCCCCAACATTGAGTCTGCCACCACATCTTGACCCAGGACCCCCCCCCCCTCTACATGCCAAAGCCAGGCAGTTGACCCTCCCCCCCCCACCAAGAAGCTGCAACTGGAAAAGGATGAGTTCTCCCGACTGCAGGAGCTGGGAATCGTCTGCAGATTGGATAGCCCTTGGGCCTTCCCTCTTCACATGGTCCGAAAGGTTTCCAGGAGTTGGAGCCCATACAGGGAGTACAATCGCATCAGCGATGCGACCACGTCAGACTGATACCCCATCCAGCATATACAGGAATTTACGGCCAACTTACATGCCACCCAGGTTTTCTCGAAAACCTGGTATGGTGTTACCATCAAATCCAGGTCCACCCCGATGACATCGGCAAGACCGTGATCATCACCCCATTCGGCCTATTCAAGTTCCTGTGGATGCTCTTTGGCCTTAAAAATGTGGCCCAGACATTTCAACGGCTGGTAGATGCGGTGGGCAGAGACTTAGACTTCGTGTTTATCTATATCGACGACATCCTCATTGCCATTCGGGACTATGATGAACACAGGGTCCACCTCCATGCACTGTTCATCCGCCTGGCAGAATTTGGCCTCATGGTCAATGTGGGATGCAGTCCCTGCAGTTTCTGGGCCATACCACCTCATCGGATGGAGCCACCCCAGCACCGAGAAGTTCACAGCCATACACCAGTTCCCAAGGCTCAACACCCTCAAAGGTCTACAGGAATTTGTCGGCATGGTCAACTTTTACCACCGGTTCATCCCGAGGGCAGCTCACATCATAGGGCCATTGTTCGCACTGATCACCACCAAGAACAAAACTCTGGAATGGACAGAAGAGGCCAAGAACACTTTCACTGTGACGAAGGACGCCATGACGAGCGCCACCCTACTGGCCTACCCACAGCCCGACGCCCATACCACACTCTCAGTGGATGCGTCAGCCACGGCCATTGGGGGCATCATGGAGCAATCAGTCAATGGCCAGTGGCGCCCGCTTGACTTCTTCAGCAAGCACCTCCGCCCTCCGGAACTAAAATACGGTGCCTGGAACTCCTGGTCCTGTACCCACCCATCAGGCACTTCTGGTACCTCCTGGAGGGCAGGCCATTCACCGTGTTCACCAACCACAAACCACTCACTCAGTCCCTTGCAATGCCAAATGACCCCCCCTGATCGCCACGCCAGCAGCGGCATCTGTCTTATGTATCGAAGTTCACCACCGACGTCCGACACTGAGCGGGTAAGGACAATGTTGTGGCAGATATGCTCTTAAGGCCCACCATCCACAGCCTCACCCCTGGCCTGGACTATGCCCAGCTAGCACAGGCGCAGAAGGAGGATGCAGACACACAAGCTTTCCATACCACCATCACGGGTCTCCGGCTCCAGGACCTTAAACTGCCGGACAGCCCCGACATGCTGCTCTGCGACATCACCACCAGCTCGCCGCACCCAGTAGTTCCACTACAGTGGAGGCCACAGGCCTTCAGCGTGGTCCACGATTTGGCCCACCCCTCAATCAAGACCTTGGTTAGCATAGTGGCAGAATGGATCGTGTGGCAGCAGAATGGTTCACATGGTAGCAGAACGGTTCGTGTGGCGGCGGAACGGTTTGTGTGGTGGTGGAATGGTTTGTGTGGCATGGCCTCAAGAAACAGGTAGCCCAGATGGCGAGAAACTACATGCAGTGTCAGACCTCCAAGGTCCAGCGCCATGTTAATAACAGTTTGACTCCATGGCCAAGAGGTTCAAGCATATACACATCGACATCATGGGCCTCCTGCCGGTGTCCAGGGATGCCCGCTATTTGTTGACAGTGGTCGACCGCCCGACAAGGTGGCTGGAAGCCATCTCGCTGAGAGATACATCCGCCGAGACCTGTGCCAGGAACCTACTCACCCACTGGATAACCAGGTCTGGGGTCCCGGTGCACCTGACGAGCGACGGGGTGCCCAGTTCATATCTGCCCTCTGGTCACAGCTGGCAAACCTTTGGGATCAAGCTCCACCACACCACCGCATACCATCACCAAGCCAACGGCCTAGTGGAGCGTTTCCACTGGCACCTAAAGTCGGCCCTCATGGCTCAGTTTACCAGCCCCAACTGGACGGATGAGTTGCTCTGGGTCCTGCTCAGCATCAGAATGGCACTGAAAGAAGACCTATAGGTACCATCCACGGAGTTGGTCTATGGTGCACCACTGTCACTACCCGGGGAATTCTTCTGCCTGAGCAGCGGCTCCACGACCGAGAGTCAGACCCTGACATGCGGGGTAAGCTCGCCTCACTGGCGCTCCCACCAACATCCCACCATGGCAGCACTCATCCTGTGTCCCCAAGGAGCTGGCCATGGCTGATTTCATTTTTGTCCAGCGAGACCCACACACTGCACCCCTGCAGTGCCCCAATGAAGGCCCCTACAAAGTCCTGCAGCACTCAGGCAAGACATTCACCTTGGACATCGAGGGCAAGGGGGTGGGGGGGGGTATTCACAGTCGACCGACTCAAGGAGGCACACCTGGACCTTAGCCAACCAGTAGCAACCACAAGGACAGCCACCCAGGCAACAAGATGTGTAAGCTGGTTCTGGGAGGGTTGTGTGGTGGCGCAAATACTCATGGCGAAACAGCCCCGCTTGTACCGCTGCACTGGCGAGGCAGCCGCAAGAAGATGGCACCATCGGGTGACCTTGCTGCTGCATGGGTTAAGCCAAGGCACGCACCTCGGGCGAGCATGGTGACATCACCACCGACATGGGGGCAGAGCTCATGCCACACGTGAAGTTTGAATAAACAGTTCATTTGAAACCTCCAAAGTGGTCGTGGTGAGTTTCAATCTGTGTAGCAGGTGCTACACTGCCACATATAATAAAGAGGGAGAAAGATTTGTCCGTATAAATCTCTCAGGGTGAATCGATTTTTAGTTATAATATATCAATCCAAACATTATATAACTAAAGGAGACCCTCCCCTCCAGCCTCCCCCGACCACCCCACTAACACCCTCCCTCCACCGGAACAGATTGGGAGATCAAATTGTAAATGCCAAGAGTTTTTAACTCAGAGACCCATACCGAGAAACATATTTATCCCGCAAATGATACCTTGTCTTTTCTAGTGATACATGATTTCATTTCAACACTGTGACAGAAGATAGATATGTTTGTGGGAGATAAACTGGGGCAGGTTTGCCAGTGTAGGTCACATACAAACACTTTTAAACCGATCTTATTTAAAATACTGGAATTCTGCTAATGCTAGGCATGTTGGCAAAAGCTTCGAAGAGTGCCCGAGAGACTTCACTAATGGATTGTTGTTTACAAAAAGGCAATAGGTGAAAGAACTCATTTTCAAAATACCCAGATTTGTTTCCTGATGTGCTAAAAAGTACAATCATGGATTAGGAAGTGGAATAAATGTTGAGGAATGACATTATTAGACCTTCAAACTCACTTCTGGTACCGAAACCAGATGGGACTGTTAGGTTCTGTACAGATTACAGGAAGGTTCTTGTTGGTTTTCAGAGAGAGATTTGTTGTTCCTTGTCTCTTCAGTGTCTTGCTGACAAAACTTTCCCCCCTCAGGATTCTCCAGAAGATAACCTCTTTCTTTCAGGTCACCAGAGAGTTCCTTCTTGTTTCTCTTATTCCAAGTTAAACATTAGACAGCCAGTCCTCTCCTCTTGCATGAAGGGTTTTGGCCAGCACTCACAACCCCTCTTCCAAATGGGGTTTCCACAAGCTTGCCGGCTTGTCCTGTTCCAGTCCCAGATGCTGTCACTGGCTGTAACACTGTAGAACTGATCTCTCTCTCTCTCCCTCTCTCTCTCTGGGAGAAAAACCTGTTTGACCCTCTCAGCTTGCAAAACATGACCCTCCAAGAACAGCAGGTTCCCCTCCAGACAGCCTTATGCTCCGACAAGCTCTTTCATCTATTGCCTTTTTTGTAAACAACAATCCATTAGTGAAGTCTCTTGGGCACTCTCCAAAGCTCTTTCAAAGACTGCTGGCCCCGACATGTCGAGCATGGGGAAGAGCTCCAGTATTTTAAATAAGACCTGGTTTAAAGTGTTTGTATGTGACCTACACTAACAAACCCTTCCCCCAATTTATCTCCCAAAAACATATCTATACTCTCTCACAGGAAGAGATAGAAGATTCTCAATGAAAACAACAATCACCAATGAGATCGTGAATCCTTCCAATTTGCAAACATGGGCTCCACATGTTCAAAGGGAAATTGATTCCTGAATGCATAAATCATGCCGCTAAATTCTCTGTCAGGTGCAAGGCGGTGACACAATCCCATTCCTGGTTTCCAAGTCATGGCCATACGCTTGCAGGAAACAGTGCATGCCAAGTGCCCATACTCCCCTCGATGCACAGCTCATCTGCAAGGATGCATGATAAAGAACCATGTCGGTACCCTGTGGGCATTGGGGGATGCAAATCAGTTGGACTCCAAGAAGCGTCCAGGTGCATTGCCGAAAAGGCTTTTGCACTGGGACACCCCCTTTGCAGGGCAGAAGAAAGGGGGAGACAAGATCGAGGGGGTCAGAGGGAAAGAGGGTGGGTTGAATCAAGGGAATGAAACCGACAATCCGTAGGCATGGCAGTTGAAGGAAAAGGTCAAAAGGGTGAGGAAACAGCTGGTCAAACTATGTTGTTTATGAAAGGAAGGGTAAAAATAACCACCAATAATTCAGGCCCTCTCTCTCTCTCTCTCTCTCTCTCTCCTTCTCTCTCAGCCCCACTCTTTCCACCTCTCTCCCCCTCACCCCCACTCTCTCCCCTTCACTCACACCCACTCTCCACCAATCTCTCCCCCTCTCTCGGTCTCATCTCACTCCCTCCCCCTCCCCTTTCTCTCTCACACTCTCACTCCCCCCTCTTTCCCCTATCTCTCTGTCTCTCCCCCACTCCTCCCCCCATATCTCCCCCCTTTTTTCCCCTCTTCCACCCTCTCCTCACGACTCTCCACCTTTCTACACCCTCGATTCCCTCTCCACTCTCACCCTCTCTCAGCCCCTGTCTCCTCCTCACTCCCCCTCTCTCTCACCCCTTTTTACCCCCTCACCCTCTCTCCACCTCTCCACTCCCCCTCCCCACTCTCCCTCTCTCCCCTCCCTCCCTCTCACCCCACCTTCTCCCACTGAGTCTCCCGCTCTCCCTCCTGCCCCTCACCCTCCCACTCTCCTCTCTCTGACCTCACTCCTCCTCTCTTCCCTACCCTCCCTCTCTCCCCCACCTTCTCCCACTCTCTCTCCCTCCCTCACTTCCCCTCTCCCATCCCTCGCCCTCTCATTCTCCTCCTCTCTGCCCTCACTCCTCTCCTCCTCTCTCACCCCTTCTCTCCCCTCTCCTGCTCCTACTCACCCTTTCTCCCAACCCCCTCTCACCTGTTCTCTCCCCATTCACTCCACTCTCTCCCCCAAACTCTCCCAATCTTACTTACCCTCTCTCTCCCCACCCTCTCTCCACCTCTCCCCTCACTCTGCCTGCCACTCACACTCCCACACTCCTCCTCTCTCTACCCTCATTCCTCCTCTCTCATTCTATCTATCCTCCTCTCTCCTCCTCTCTCCTCACTCACCCCTCTCTCCCCTCTCCATCTCCCCCCTTTCCACCCATCTCTCCTCATGCTCTCCCTTCCTCCCTCCTCATGCTCTCCCACTGACTCTTCCGCTCTCCCACCTCTCTTCACCCTCTATCTCCCCCTCTCTCTCTGCCCTCACTCCTCCGATCTCCCCCTTTTACGCCCCCCTCTCCCCTCCTTTCCCACCAACTCTCTCCCTCTCCCATCTCTCTACGCCCTCTATCTTCACCTCTCTTCCCCTCAGCCTCTCTCCCTCTCCCTTTCTCACCCTCTCTCAGCCCCCTCTCCTCCTCGCTCCCCCTCTCACCCCTTTCTACCACCTCTCTCACCCTTTCTCAATGCCTCTCTCCACTCTCACTGCCCCCTCATTTCACCTATCTCCCCCTCTCCCTTCTCTCATCCCCTCCACCCGATCTCTCTCCCCCACACTCTCCCTCCCTCGCTCACCCTCTCTCTCTCCCCCACACTCCCTCCCTTGCTCACCCCTCTCTCTCCCCCACCTTCTCCCACTGACTCTACCCCTCTCTCACCCTCCCATTCTCCTCCTCTCTCCCTCTCACCCCTGCTCTCTCATCCAATCTTTCTCCATTTTCTCTTCTCTCCCCCAGTCTCTCATCCCCTCTCTCTCACCTCATCTCTCTCCCCCACACTCTACCACTGACTCTTCCCCTCTCTCCACCTCTCTGTCTCCCTCCCCCTCTCTCCATCCCTCTGTCTCCACCATCTCTCTCTCCCCCTTTCTCCCTCCAAGTAAATCTTCAGGGGATAAAGTCCCGAACCTGTCGAACCTTTCCCTGTAACTCAGTCCCTGACATCCAGGCAACATCCCAGTAAATATTCAGGATATAAAGTCCCAAACCTGTTAACCCTTTCCCTGTAACTCAGTCCCTGACGTCCGGGCAACGTCCCAATAAATCTTCAAGGGATAAAGTCCCGAACCTGTTGGACCTTTAATAGAGTGATATATACAGCTAGTGATTTATACAGCTAGGTCCGATGGAGGAGCATGAGCTCTGATCGGCTTTATATACAGGGTCATCAGGTGGTGGCCACATTCATTACACCCCCCCCCCCCATTAAAGGAATTTGGCCACAACCCCAACCCCCCAAAGTTTATAAGTCCAGGATCTGTCGAGCTTTCCTTAGTCTCTTGGATCTTCGGGGTACTTGGCAGGGGAGGTGGGGGTTATTAGGGGCAGGGTGCTCCTAATTGAGTGGTTGAGAGCACAGGCTGCAGGGAGGGTTGTAGGACTTTCAGGACAGGTTCAGGCTGTTGGAGGTGTATCGGTCAGCGGTTCATTTTGGGGTTGATATGATGGTCATTGTCCTGGTGCCCTGCTGTACATCTTGCTGGACTATCAGGGTCCATAGGGGGATCTGCAATCCTTCCTCACTGCCCACGATATCAGCTGGCACGGGGTCCCTGGCAGCCACCGTGTCGTCCCACCCTTCCCCGAACGCGACTGCCGTGTAGTGGTGGGGGGAGGTTCGTGTGCCTCAGCTCGACTGGCTCCCACCAGCGTGTCCATTCTGTGGGGCCTGCAGTGCTTCTGGAGGTCCCAGTGTCATCTCGGCAGCACCGTGCCCGTCACGGCATTCCTTGAAGATGAAAACAAGTGGTCACGTGGAGTCGTGTTAGTGGTGGTACACAACAGCGAGCGTATCGAATGTAAAGCCTCTGGTATCATGTCCTGCCATCTTGCCACGGGCATGTCTTTTGCCTTTAAGGTCAACAGAACTGTTTTCCAGATAGTGGCATTTTCCCTTCCCACTTGCCCATTACCCCTGGGGTTGCAGCTTGTGGCAATACCTTTGTCATGAATGCAGCACCCCAGTCTGTGTGTATACAGCTGGGGTACCCGCACATGCTGAAAATAGATTGTAGGCACTTTATTTCCGTGGCTGCTGATATGTCGGGGCACAGGATTGCGAAAGGGAAGCAGGAGTATTCCTCTATGGTGTTAAGGAAGCTGACATTACTGTCATAGGAGGGGAGCGGGCCTTTAAAGTCGAGGCTGAGGCATTCAAAGGGTCTGGTGACTTTTATCAGTGTAGCCCTGTCTGGCTGGTGGAACTGCGGTTTGCCTTCCGGGCAGATGTTACTCAGTCACCATCCTTACCTCCTCCACCGAGAATGGGAGACTCTGGGTCCTCATGAAATGGAACAACCTAGCGACCCCTCCCCGGGTGGCCCAGCTCATCAAGCAGCTGGGCCGTGTGGTTGAGGGCCGTGCAGATGCCCCTGGACGGCACATCGTTGAGCTTTCCTGGGCCAGTATAGAATGTCGTAATTTTACATGGACAGTTCTATCCTCCAGCACAGAAGTTTTTTTTTTATTTTCCACCCCTTCTGGTTGTCGAGCTTGAATGCCATGCATCGTTGGTCCGTGACCCAAGTTAAGCACTTACAAGCCAAGTAGTGTCTCCAATGCCTCACCGCTTCTACGACTTGCATGTGCCTCCTTCTCCACTGCCGAATGTCTCACCTCTGACCACTGCAGTGTCCATGGTCGCCCCTCCTGATTCAGTGTGGCCGCTAGCACTACATCTGAGGCATCTGTCTCCACTTGGAAGGGGATCATCTGGGGGGCGTGGCAAGATGGCGTAAGGAATAGACGTGCCTTCCAGTCCTCTCCTGACTCTTTGTTATTGCTTTGTCTATAAGTGCCCGTTGAAACTATCTAAAAAGTTTATAAATAGTTAGACGTGCTGAACTAGCTTCTAATGGTACAAATGCAAAAAAAAAAGTAAAAGAAAACGACAACAGATTGCTAAGAAATTACATTTCCCAAAGTTATCTGAGCCAACCTGTTTACAAGAAGCCAGGACTCGGCATGGAATGGATTCAAGAGGAGAAGTGCAGGATTACCAGTAGGGCTCTTTAAAGATGGCGCCCGGCAGCCTTTGGATCAAAGGGCTAGCCGGGCGCGTGTATTTCAATCAACGCCCGCTATGAGCGCTGTAACTGAATCTTTGACAGTTGGAACAGCTGGGACGCCGCCAGCTGAAGACCCGACTTTAAAGAGATGTCCACCGATTGATGTAGCGGTGGCGCTGTAAAATGCACCACCAGTTATGAAGACTTCAACGGATCTTAATGTAATGAAGGCTTTTTTAAAAATTTTTTATTTTTCACACTATAAACCACATTGATCAAGATACATACATTTTTCTTTTCAAATATATACAGTGTCATTTTCTCCCCCCCTCCCTCTTCCCATCCCATCCTCCCTACCTCCCCTCCCATTCATTTAAAGTACAGAATTTAAGATACATTAAACCCGTCAAACAATGTTGTCACTCAATAGAAATAAACGAAATTCCACTGAGTCAATTCTTTTCATTTCCTTCTCCTTCTATCATTTTAGGTGGTAGATGTCCCTGGTAGGTTTTCTCTATTGTGTTTCATGTATGGCTCCAATATCTGTTCAAATATTTCAATATTATTTTTTAAATTATATGTTATTTTTTCTAATGGAATACATTTATTCATTTCTATATACCATTGTTGTATTCTCAAGTTATCTTCTAATTTCCAGCCTGACATAATACATTTTTTTGCTACAGCTAGGGCTATCCTAACAAATCTTTTTTGTGCACCATCCAAATCAAGTCCAAACTCTTTGTTTTTTATGTTACTTAGAAGGAAGATCTCTGGGTTTTTTTGGTATATTGCTTTCTGTGATTTTATTTAATATCTGGTTTAGATCTTCCCAAAATTTTTTCACTTTCTCACATGTCCAGATTGCATGAATTGTTGTTCCCATTTCCTTTTTACAGTGAAAACATCTGTCAGATACTGTTGGGTCCCATTTATTTAACTTTTGAAGTTTAATGTATAACCTGTATATCCAGTTATATTGTATCATATGTAACCTCGTGTTTATTGTATTTCTCATAGTTCCAGAGCATAACTTCTCCCATGCTTCCTTCTTTATCTTTATGTTTAAATCTTGTTCCTATTTTTGTTTAGTTTTACCATTTGTTTCCTCATTCTCCTTTTCTTGCAGTTTAATATACATATTTGTTATAAATTTTTTGATTATCATTGTGTCTGTAATCACATATTCAAAATTACTTCCCTCTGGTAACCTCAGACTGCTTCCCAATTTGTCCTTCAAGTAGGATTTCAGTTGGTAGTATGCCAAAACTGTATTTTGAGTTATATTATATTAATCCTTCATTTGTTCATAGGATAGTAATTTATTTCCTGAAAAGCAAGTTTCTATTCTTTTGATCCCTTTTTTCTCCCATTCTCTAAAGGAAAGGTTATCTATTGTAAAAGGGATTAGCTGATTTTGTGTCAGTATTAGTTTTGGTCATTGGTAATTTGTTTTATTCCTTTCTACATGAATCTTCTTCCAAATATTGAGCAGATGATGTAATATTGGAGAATTCCTACGTTGTACCAGTTTTTCATCCCATTTATATAATATATGTTCAGGTATCTTCGCCCCTATTTTATCTAGTTCTAATCTAGTCCAATCTGGCTTTTCCCTTGTTTGATAAAAATCTGATAGGTATCTTAATTGTGCGGCTCTATAATAATTTTTTAAGTTTGGTAGTTGTAAGCCTCCTTGTTTATACCATTCTGTTAATTTATCTAGTGCTATCCTCAGTTTCCCCCCTTTCCATAAAAATTTCCTTATTATTTTCTTTAACTCCTTGAAGAATTTCTCTGTCAAGTGTATTGGCAATGCCTGAAATAGGTATTGTATCCTTTGGAAAATGTTCATTTTAATACAGTTTATCCTTCCTATTAGTGTTAGTGGTAAGTCTTTCCAATGCTCTAAGTCCACCTGTAATTTTTTCATTAGTGGATAATAATTAAGTTTATGTAGGTGGCCGAGGTTTTTATTTATTTGTATACCTAGGTATCGTATTGCTTGCATTTGCCATCTGAATGGTGCTTCTTTCTTAAATTTTGAGAAATCCCCATTATTCATTGGCATTGCTTCACTTTTATTTGCGTTAATCTTGTAACCCGACACTTCTTCATATTCCTTCAATTTCTTATGTAATTCTTTTATTGATATTTCTGGTTCTGTTAAGTATACTATAACGTCATCTGCAAATAAACTGATTTTATATTCCTTGTCTTTTATTTTTATCCCTTTTATTTTATTTTCTGTTCTTATCAATTCTGCTAGTGGTTCTATAGCTAACGCGAATAATAAGGGTGATAGTGGGCATCCCTGCCTTGTTGATCTGCTTAAATTAAATTGCTTTGATATATATCCATTTACTGTCACTTTCGCCAATGGCCCCTTATATAATGCTTTAATCCAATTAATATACTTCTCTGGTAAACTGAATTTTTGTAATACTTTGAATAAATAATTCCATTCTACTCTGTCAAAGGCCTTCTCTGCGTCTAAAGCAACTGCTACTGTTGGAGCTTTATTCCCTTCTACTTCATGAATTAAGTTAATAAATTTACAGATATTGTCTGTTGTTCGTCTTTTTTAATAAATCCAGTTTGGTCCAGATTTACTATTTTTGGTACATAGTCGGCCAATCTGTTTGCTAATAGTTTAACTGTTATCTTATAATCTGTGTTAAGTAGAGATATTTGTCTATATGACGCTGGTGCGAGTGGATCCTTCCCTGTCTTTGGTATTACTGAAATTATTGCTGTTTTGCATGAATTTGGTAAGCTTTGTGTTTTATCAATCTGGTTGATTACTTCCAGGAGGGGAGGAATTAATACATCTTTAAATGTTTTATAGAATTCTATTGGGAATCCATCCTCTCCTAGTGTTTTATTATCTGGTAGTTTTTTTATTAACTCTTGTATTTCTACTATTTCAAATGGTTCTGTTAATTTATTTTGTTCCTCCATTTGTAATTTTAGTAGTTCAATTTTAGTTAAAAATTCATCTATTTTGTCTTCTTTCCCTTCATTTTCTGTTTGGTATAATTGTTCGTAGAATTCTCTGAAGTTTTCATTAATCTCCGTTGGATTATATGTGATTTGTTTGTCTTTTATCCTTGATGCCAATACCATTCTCTTAGTTTGTTCTGTCTTAAGCTGCCATGATAGAATTTTGTGCGTTTTTTACCCTAGTTCATAATATTTCTGTTTTGCCTTCATTATGTTCTTCTCCACCTTATATGTTTGTAGTGTTTCATATTTTATTTTTTTATCTGCAAATTCTCTTCTTTTAGTTGTGTCTTCCTTCATTGCCAATTCTTTTTCTATTTTTACTATTTCCCTTTCCAACTGCTCTATTTCCTGATTGTAGTCCTTCTTCATCTTGGTTACATAGCTTATTATTTGCCCTCTGATGAACGCTTTCATTGCGTCCCATAGTATAAACTTATCTTTCACTGATTCCTTATTTATTTCAAAGTACATTTTAATTTGTCTTTCAATTAATTCTCTAAAATCCTGCCTTTTAAGTAGCATGGAGTTTAATCTCCATCTATACATTCTTGGAGGGATGTCCTCTAACTCTATTGTCAATATCAGGGGTGAGTGGTCCGATAATATTCTAGATTTATATTCTGTTTTTCTTCCTCTGTCTTGCATACGAGCTGATAACAGGAATAGGTCTATTCTTGAGTATGTTTTATGTCTACCCGAATAATATGAATATTCCTTTTCCTTTGGGTGTAATTTGTGTGTAAGTTTAGAAAAGTTCTTCGATTCAAAGTCCAATCTCACTCCTCAAAGTTCCTTGATTCTACTGGCCACAGAATTTAACATTTATGACTCTTCCCCTGGCTTTGGCGCTTGATGGCCGCTGCTCAGGAAGGTTCTTGTCGGTTTTCAGAGAGAAAGATTCGTCGCCCACTTTACGCAAACTGATTCCTCCCAATCGACCACTTCAGTCCTTTGCCATAAACTTTCCCCTTCGTTGGGAGGGAGGGGGGTCCAGATAATCACCTCTTTCTTTCAGGTCACCACGGAGAACCTTTCCTGTTCCCCTTATCTGAGGCAGAAAATTATACGGCGGAAGGACATTGAACTCAGAACTCATAGCCCATCTTCAAAATGGGGTTAAATCACATTTAAGTTAGGAACAGTATGAGATTCCCGGAACGAAGTCAGTTTGAAAGTATAATAACAGATCCATTTATTCCCAAGAAATTTATTGCCAATATGTATGTACATTTACAAGAAACTGAACGAGAGATATATGAATCAAAATTACGATGGGAGAAAGATTTAAATATAACCATATAACAATTACAGTGAGGAAACAGGCCATCTCGGCCCCTCTAGTCTGCACTGATTTAAGTGAACTCCACTAGTTCCACCTACCCGCTCCTTACCAATAACCCTCCAACCCCCGCACATCCATGTACTCATCCAACATCCTCTTAAATGATAGAATTGGCCCTGCTGCAACCACCTCTTCCAGAATGTCGTTCCACTCAGCTACCACTCTCTAAGTGAAGAACCTTCCTCTTATGATACTTCTAAAGTTTTGCCCCCTAACCTTTAACGTATGACCCCTCGTTCCAATCTCACCTACCCTCAAGTGGAACCGCCTATTCACATCTACTCTATCTATTCGCCTCATAATTTTAAATATCTCTATCAAATTCCCCCTCAACATTCTACGCTCCAGTGAATAAAGACCTAGTCCACCCGATCTTTTTTCTGTATTCTAGATACTGCAAACCAGACAACATCTTCTCTACCTTATTGATATCCTTCCTATAATTTGGTGACCAGAACCGCACATAATATTCCAAACTTGGCCGCACCAATGCCTGAAACAGTCTCAACATCACCTCCCAGCTCCTTTATTCTATGCTATGACTTATAAAGGCCAGCATACTAAAAGCCTTCTTCACCACCCTATCTACATGAGAATGCACTTTCAAAGAATGATGAACTATTATTCCAACATCTCCCCGTCCCTCAACGCCCTCCCCTTCACTGCATATGTCCTATTTTTTTCCACGAAATTCTTGCAATAGCAACCACAAAGGAATGTATCGATGGAGAAATAGATCACAAGGAACAGAAGCAGGCCACTAGGCCCATCGAGTCTGTTCTGTACAACCACACTAGTTGTAATTTCTGGCCTTTTCTCCATATCCCTTGATGCCCTCACTCTTGAGATACTTTTCTATTTCTTGTTTAAATACTCCTAGTGATCTGGCTTCCACTGCTGTATGCAGCAGTTAGTTCCACAGATCCACGGCCCTCTGGCTAAAGAAGTTCTTCTTAATCTCTGTTTTATATGGATAACCTCCAATTTTCAGACTCTGACCCCTTGTCCTCGATTCACCCACTAAGGGAAACATCTTACCACATCCACCCTATTTAAATACGAAAATCCTCTCTGAGATCTTCTCTCATTCTCCAATACTCCAATGAATACAACCCAGGAGCTGCAAAATGCTCCTCGTACATTAGGCCTTGCATTCCAGGAATCATCCTGTAAATCTCCTCTGCACCATCTCCAACAACATCACATCCTTTCTAAGATAGGGGGCCCAAAGCTGCACACAGGGAGGTCTCACCAGTTCCCCATAGAGCCTCATCAGCACCTCTTTACACTTGTACACTATTCCTCTTGAAATGAATGCCAATAAAGGATTCATTATCTTCACCACCAATTTCACCTGGTCATTAACTTTTAGGTTTCCTTGAACGAGGACTCCCAGGTCCCTTTGCAAATCCGAGGTCTGAATACTATTCTGTCTGTTTGTTTCCACTGCCAAAATATACAACTGTACATTCTCTATTTTAAATCTCATCTACCATAATTTTTCCCAGTCTCCTAATCTGTCTCTATAGCTAGTACAATGAGACACAAAATTATACTCCTTTGAAAAATAAAAATCATAGTTTAAGGAATCGAGTTGAAAACTTTTATAGTATTTGTAAAACTATGGATAATTTTTCCATCCACCTCTTTCTATCTTATCAACACCTCTTAATTGGTAAATTTTAAATAACAATTAATGATTGACTATGATAATATTATTGTATATTAAATGGTAGATGTTTAAATAGGTGGGAGGGGCAATGGGGAGAAAATTACTTTTTTGTAACATTGGCTATGGATATTTGATTAGTTTTATTCATATTTTTCACTGCAATGATGCAAATAATTAAATATTTTTAAAAGGTACCTATTTCTTGTCCACACCTAAAACATAAATCTAAAAACATAATTCAAATTTCTTTAATTTCTGAAGAGTTCAAATACAATTAGTGTTAAAATAAAATATTTGTACTAGTCTATATCATTGAAAGTGGGTGTGTAGGTGCAACAGGCAATGAGGAAGGTGAATGCTACGTTGGCATTCATAGCAAGAGGATTTGCGTACAGGAGTATAGAGATCCTCCTACGGCTGTACAGGGCCTTGGTGAGACCACATCTGGAGTACTGCATACAGTTTTGATCTCCTTATCTGAGGAAGAACATCCTCGCCATGGAGGGGGTGCGTTTTAAGGATAAGGGAGAAGTTTTTTAGGACTGAGATGAGGAAAAAAATCTCTCAGAGGGTGGTGGATCGGAATTAACATGGCCACAGGAAGTAGTTGAGGCCGGTTCCTTGTCAATATTTAAGAGTAGGTTAGATTTGGCCCTTGTGGCTCAGTGGATCAAGAGGTATGGGAAGAAAGCAGGAACCAGGAACCAGGTGGTGTAGGCTTAAAGGGACAAATGACCTACTCCTGCACCTATGTTTTTCTATGTACAATTATAACCTTAGTCATACTGTCTTTGCACAAATTTCTCCAAACACTTTCTATTCAAATCAAGTTCACATTTGTATACAAATCAAAACACAATAAAATACAAAGTATAAACGGACATAATTTTCTCCCATATATATCTCCCTCCCGTCCCCTACAACCCAAAACTATAGGAAATATATATATAATAAACCACCATAGCCATGTTCGATGTCACCAATCAATCCTTACATATCGGAACCTATATATTTCATATATTAACAAAAAGGCATACTTATTAGAAAAATTGTTATCTTTTCCAATGGAATACATGATCGCAGTTCCATATGCCATCTTTGGATACTTAATTCAATTTAATTCTTCCAAGTTACTGCCAATGCCAAATGAATAATTACAAATTGAAATTTATGCAATTTTAATTCCAAGCTCCATTTATATCCCAATAAAAATATTAAAGGATCTAATGAAAACTTACATTTAAACAGCCCCTCCAAAATTTCCATAATTCAATTCGAAAGGGGGTTTCATCTTCTCACATAACCATACTGAATGTAAAAAAAAAACTATCTGTTCCCCACATCGAAAACGCATTTATGAGGAAATGAATCTATATCTCTTCAACTTCTCAGGAGTTAAGTATTTGATAGATAGAATTTTAATGAACTAATCTGTATCATACATTTACTAATTTAGTCACATTGTCCTCACGTATTGTCATCCAATCATCCTGAGAAATTGAAACAGACAGATCAGTCCTACTTACTTCCCGCTTTATGAATATCCAACAGGTATCTTATAACCATATAACAATTACAGTCCGGAAACATGCCATGTCGCACTTTCTAGTCCACACTGATTTATGAGAAACTAAACTAGTTCCACCTACCTGTTTCCTGTCCATGACCCTCCAACCCCCTCCCCATCCATGTACTCATCCAACCTACTCTTAAATGACAGAATTGACCCTGCTGCAACCACCTCTTCCAGAAGGTCATTCCACTCAGCCACCACTCTCTGAGCGAAGAAGCTTCTTCTCATGTAACTTATGTTGCAATAAAGCATACATTCCTGTAATGTCCCTTTTTACCTCCTATAATTCAACTTTCAAATCTAGTCCTTCTAGGTAATCTCAAACTCCGTCCAAAATTATTGAATGACAAAGCATGCACCTGATAATAACCAAACAACGTATTTGAAGAAATTCCATATTGTTCCTTCAAACACTGAAATGAAACAAAATATCCAGCTTCATGACAGTCTTCAACTCCTTTATACCAGAATAAACATTTTTCTTTTACTGTGAATAATCAGTTTTTGAAAGTATGAAACAAAATAGGAATTGAATGTTAAAGATTGCTTTGAAGCAGGGAAATATTTTGCTTTTAATCACGTGAAAGATCATTCAAATTCCTCCAAACACTTTATTTTGTTATTATCAAGTTTTTAAAAAAATTATAAGCATAATTGTGTCATGATTTAAAATTACCTAGACAATCTTCTTTAGAATTATTACTTACTGAAGATGATTTAAAAAATCATTTCTGAAATGTATAAGTTGTTACAAAATATACCAGACCTTCATAAATCAAGAATGAAATGGGAATTGGATTTAGATAGAAAGATTGATGAAAATGTTTGGAGAAATTTATGTGAAGATAGCATGACGAAGGTAATCAATGTACGTTATGGATTGGTGCAGTATAATTTCTTACATCAATTGTACTTGACTCTGCATAAACTGAAAAATATTCAACTTAGTTCTTCAGATTTATATTTTAGAAGTGACATGGACATTCGACATGGACTTAAAAGTTTGCAGTTGCAAAGTAAATTGTTTTAAGAGCAGATATTAAAAGTAAGTTTACCTTTTGACCCAATGTTGTTTTTACTAGGAGCTATTAAGTCGATGAGTTTAAGATTGAGATTGAACATGTATCAAAATGATTTTTTTTCGTTTGTCTTTGGCAGTTCCTCAAAAGTGTTTAGATATTACAAGGAAATCTGACTCGGATTTAGGGATGGAAAGATAGCATAATGAAATAAATGCCTGTATTCCTTTTGAAAAGATTGCATATAATTTGACTGACAAATATTTTGGAGCCTATACCTGATAATCATTGATGTTAGAATTTGATCTCTCGGTCTGCTCCGATGGATGCCACAGTTCCTGCAGCCAATAGATTTTAAAAGTGATTGTACTAGATAATGATCTCCTTTGTAGGTGGGGAAGGGAGGAGGGAGGGTATTAGTGGGGTGGTTGAGGTGGTTGGGTTTTTTATATATAAAAACGATTAATCACATTATATCTGTATTAAAATGTAGTAACTAATGTTGTTAGGTTATGTGATTTTAAACTTCAAATAAAATATTTTTAAAAATAACAGTCTTCAACCTTTCTGTTCCCAAACTTTCAAGAATTGATTATTCATTGAAAAATATAAAAGCTTATTCTGATACAAAGGAGTTTTAGCTGAAATTTTACCTTCAGTTCCAATAGCAACATTTGTCTTTGGCGGGTTGCAAACGTGGTTCCGTTGTTTATAAAGGGCGCAAGGTGTAGGCCAAGCAATTATCAGCCAGTAAGGTTAACATCGGTGGTAGGGAAACTAATGGAAGAAATTCATAGGGATAATATGTATAAATAACTGGAAAGGCAGGGATTGATCAGGGACACCCAACGTGGGTTTGTGAGGGGAAAGTCGTATTTGACGAATCTTGTTGAATTTTTTGAAGAGGAGACCAGGAAGGTTGATGAAGGTAGAGCAGTTGATGTGGTCTGTTTGGATTTCAGTAAGGCTTTCCATAAGGTTCCACGTGAAAGGTTGGTGAGGAAGGTTCAGTCTCTATGGATAGGTTCAGTGGTGGCTGGATAATAGGTGCCAGAGAGGCCTGGTGGACAACTGTCTGTCAGGAAGGAGGCCGGTGATGAGCAGTGTGCCTCAGGGATCAGTGTTGTGTCTTCATTTATATTAACGATTTGCATGATGGAGTGATAAATTGGGTGAGTAAATATGTGGATGATACCAAAATAGGGGGAATGGTGGAGAGTGTGGAGGGTTTTCGTGGACTACAGAAGGATTTGAACTGTTTAGGAAGGTGGGCTGAAATGTGGCAGATGGAGTTTAATGTAGAATAAGTGTGAGGTGCTTCATTTTGGAAGAATAACCAAAATAGGATGTATGCAGTGAAGGGGGGCATTGAGGAATGCAGAGGAACAGAGGGATCTTGGAATAACAGTTCATCGTTCCTTGAAGGTAGATTCCTATGTAGATAGGGTGGTAAAGGCTTTTGGTATGCTGGCCTTCATAAATCATAGCATAGAATATAGAAGCTGGGAGGTGATGTTGAGACTATTTAAGGCATTGATGAGGCCAAGTTTGGAATATTGTGGGTAGTACTGGTCTCCAAATTATAGGAAGGATATTAATAAGGTAGAGATGGTGCAAAGAAGGTTTACAAAAATGTTGCCTGGATTGCATTATCTTGAATACGGAGAAGGATTGAGTAGACTGCGACTTTATTCATTGGAGAGTAGAAGGTTGAGAGGGAATTTGATAGAGGTATTTAGAATTATGAGGGCAATAGAGTACTTGTAAATAGGCTCTTTCTCCTGAAAGTAGGGAAGATTGGAATGACGAGTCATAAGTTAAGCATTAGGGGACAAAACTTTAAGAGTAACATAAGAGGATGCTTCTTCACTCAGAGAGTGGTGGATGAGTGGAACGACCTTCCGGAAGACGTGTTTGCAGCAGGTTCAATTCTGTCATTTAAGAGGAGGTTGGATGAGTACATGGATGTGCGGGGGTTGGAGGGTGATGGAAAAGGGAGCGGTTAGGTGGGACTAGTGGCGTTTCACGTAAATCGGTGTGGACTAGAAGGGCCGAGATGGCCTGTTTCTGTACTGTAAATTTCTATATGGTTATATAATTCCATAAAATGTTTTAACATCGGTAAATTATAATTTTGCAAAGGTTGAGGAATCCATTTATAAATAAACTGTTCCTTTCTTTGTTCGTGAATTTGGGCCATTTGAATTTTAGCCCGGCTTAAAGATTATTGTGATTCAAACATTCGATTAATAAACTTCAATTGTGCCGCTCAAGTTTCAATTTCGATCTTGTTTTAGGAACAAGACCTCATTTCCCCCACCCCCCACCCCCTCCCTCCACCCCAAGTAATTTATGGACATTTCCTGACCTCAGTTAAAGCTCATCTGAAGAACGCAAAATTTTATACCGATGATGTTACATTTTATATGAAGGATCGATGTGTTTTTGGAAGGGGGATTGTGATGGCGGGGGCGGGTTTTTTAGTGCAGGTCGCAAACCGATGCAAACACTTCAAAACAGACCTCATTAGAGAATTGCCAGAGCCAGGCCTCAGTTGGAGCCCAGGCGATCGACCTCCCTCCCCCTTCCTTGCATGGGCTAGAGCTTTTCCCTCAACGGAGGTGAAAATGGAAGGCCCATCTCAGGGCCTCGAGAAGATCGCTCACCCATTGATTTTTGTGGAGGGCGCCGTCACAGATGGTTTTGCGAGCGAACGGAGTAAAAGCACATTTTGTTGTGGGTCTTAGTGGGACTATGGCGGATTAATAATGATGCAATTATATTTTTTAATTTTATCCTCAACCCTCCTCCCTCCAAAAGAAGGAAAACATCCACTTGTACATATATATTATTAACATATATAATATTCATTGAGTACATTTTATAATTACTAACTGAGAGTGGTGGGTAAGGTGGATGGAATTTTATTCATAGAGGGGAGAGAGAGGGGGAGAACGGGGAAGAGAGGCTGAGGGTGGAAGAGAAAAGGAGAAATAGGGGAAGGAGAGGGGAGAGAGAGTGAGGGTGGGACAGAGAGAGGAGAAAGAGGGGGAGAGGGCTAGGAACACAGGAGAGAGACGTGAGAGAGAGGAGAGAGGGGGATAAAGGTGGAGAGAGTAAGGGTGGGAGAGAGGGAGAGAGGCGTGAGAGAGGGAAGAGAGTGTGAGACAGAGGAGGAGAGAGAGGAGAGATGGCAGAAAGGGAAAGAGAGTGAGGGTGGGAGAGAGGGGGAGAAAAAGAGAGAAAGAGGGGAGAAAAGGGGAGAGAGGGCAGATAGAGCTCACAAGAATAGTGGAGTCAGGGGATGGGGTGGGGGAGAGGGCAGAAACGGTGGGGCTGACTGTAGACAGCCAGCTTTGATCCCAGTGAATGGCGGCGGCTGGCTCGAGGTGCCAAATGGCCTACTCCTGCGCCTATTGGATGCACGACACCAAGGGTGGTCTTACTGTCCCTGCACGTCACATGCTTCGTGTTAACGAGTTGGCTGGTCCGTTTCTCACATAGTCATGGTTTTTTTGTACGACTTTCTTTCACCGTGGGAACAGCGGGAGCCACTGTGTTACAATCAGATTGCGTGTTCGTACAAAAACATCCCGGCGCTCGGAGCCCGGGGTGGGATCGAGAACCAGGGCGAACGTATCTACGCTTCACAGATGCACACGGGTTGAATTTTCCCTTTGCCTGGACTCGGGGAGGAGTGGAAAAGTCTAGAGCTTTGTACCATGGAGCGCTGGAGAGGAGGGGGTGATCTGGTGGGCGTCTACACAATCAGGAGAGGGTGAACGTGCCGAGAGAAAGTGAACCTAGATCGAGTGGATGTACAATATGCGTAGGATTCACCCATTGAATGAACGGGATCTCCCCCAATGTGAAGGGTTTACATTTTGGGAAGTTTAACGTGGTAGGATCTTCGCATTCAGTGGTAGGGATCTTGAGGAATGTTGTAGAGCAGAGGGATCCAGGGGGAGTGTTGTAGAACACAGGGATCTTGAGGTGTGTTGTAGAGCAGACGGATCTGGCCGTGTGTTGTAGAACAGAGGGATCAGGGGGAGTGTTGTAGAGCAGAGGGATCTGGCGGAGTGCTGTAAAGCAGAGAGATCTGAAGGAGTGTTGTAGAACAGGGGGATTTGGGGATGTGTTGTAGAGCAGAAGTATCTGACGGTGTGTTGTAGAGCAGAGGGATCTAAGGGAGGGTTGTAGAGCAGAGCTATGTGGGGGGTCTTTTAGAATAGAGGGATCTGGGGCTGAATTGTAGAGCAGAGGGATTTGAGGGAGGATTGTAGAGCAGAGGTATCTGGGGGAGTGTTGTAGAACACAGGGATCTTGGGCTGTGTTGTGGAGCAGACGGATCTGGCGGTGTGTTGTAGGACAGAGGGATCTGGGTGTGTTTGGTAGAGCAAATGGATCCAGGCAGAGTGTTGTAGAATAGGGAGATCTGGGAGAGAATTGTTGAACAGGTTGATCTGGGGGTGTGTTATAGAGCAGAGGTATTTGGCGGTGTGTTGTAGAACATGTTGGTCTGGGGTGTGTCATAGAGCAGAGGGATCTGGGGGAGTGTTGTAGAGCAGACGGATCTGCGGCAGTGTTGTAGAGCAGAGGGATCTGGAGGAGTGTTGTAGAACAGGTTGGTCTGGGGTGTGTTGTGGAGCAGAGGGATCCGGGGGAGTGTTGTAGAACAGAGGGATCTGGGGGAGTGTTGTAGAGCAGAGGGATCTGGGGGAGTGTTGTAAAGCAGAGGGATCCGGGGGAGTGTTGTAGAACAGAGGGATCTGGGGGAGTGTTGTAGAACAGAGGGATCTTGGGCTGTGTTGTGGAGCAGACGGATCTGGCGGTGTGTTGTAGGACATGTTGGTCTGGGGTGTGTCGTAGAGCAGAGGGATCTGGGGGAGTGTTGTAGAGCAGACGGATCTGCGGCAGTGTTGTAGAGCAGAGGGATCTGGAGGAGTGTTGTAGAACAGGTTGGTCTGGGGTGTGTTGTGGAGCAGAGGGATCCGGGGGAGTGTTGTAGAACAGAGGGATCTGGGGGAGTGTTGTAGAGCAGAGGGATCTGGGGGAGTGTTGTAAAGCAGAGGGATCCGGGGGAGTGTTGTAGAACAGAGGGATCTGGGGGAGTGTTGTAGAACAGAGGGATCTTGGGCTGTGTTGTGGAGCAGACGGATCTGGCGGTGTGTTGTAGGACAGAGAGATCTGGGTGTGTTTGGTAGAGCAAATGGATCCAGGCGGAGTGTTGTAGAATAGGGAGATCTGGGAGAGTATTGTTGAACAGGTTGATCTGGGGGTGTGTTATAGAGCAGAGGTATCTGGCGGTGTGTTGTAGAACATGTTGGTCTGGGGTGTGTCGTAGAGCAGAGGGATCTGGGGGAGTGTTGTAGAACACAGGGATCTTGGGCTGTGTTGTGGAGCAGACGGATCTGGCGGTGTGTTGTAGGACAGAGGGATCTGGGTGTGTTTGGTAGAGCAAATGGATCCAGGCAGAGTGTTGTAGAATAGGGAGATCTGGGAGAGAATTGTTGAACAGGTTGATCTGGGGGTGTGTTATAGAGCAGAGGTATTTGGCGGTGTGTTGTAGAACATGTTGGTCTGGGGTGTGTCATAGAGCAGAGGGATCTGGGGGAGTGTTGTAGAGCAGACGGATCTGCGGCAGTGTTGTAGAGCAGAGGGATCTGGAGGAGTGTTGTAGAACAGGTTGGTCTGGGGTGTGTTGTGGAGCAGAGGGATCCGGGGGAGTGTTGTAGAACAGAGGGATCTGGGGGAGTGTTGTAGAGCAGAGGGATCTGGGGGAGTGTTGTAGAGCAGAGGGATCCGGGGGAGTGTTGTAGAACAGAGGGATCTGGGGGAGTGTTGTAGAACAGAGGGATCTTGGGCTGTGTTGTGGAGCAGACGGATCTGGCGGTGTGTTGTAGGACAGAGAGATCTGGGTGTGTTTGGTAGAGCAAATGGATCCAGGCGGAGTGTTGTAGAATAGGGAGATCTGGGAGAGTATTGTTGAACAGGTTGATCTGGGGGTGTGTTATAGAGCAGAGGTATCTGGCGGTGTGTTGTAGAACATGTTGGTCTGGGGTGTGTCGTAGAGCAGAGGGATCTGGGGGAGTGTTGTAGAGCAGACGGATCTGCGGCAGTGTTGTAGAGCAGAGGGATCTGGAGGAGTGTTGTAGAACAGGTTGGTCTGGGGTGTGTTGTGGAGCAGAGGGATCCGGGGGAGTGTTGTAGAACAGAGGGATCTGGGGGAGTGTTGTAGAGCAGAGGGATCTGGGGGAGTGTTGTAAAGCAGAGGGATCCGGGGGAGTGTTGTAGAACAGAGGGATCTGGGGGAGTGTTGTAAAGCAGAGAGATATGCGGGAGTGTTGTAGAACAGGGGTATTTGGGGATGTGTTGTAAAGCAGAGAGATCTGGCGGTGTGTTGTAGAGCAGAGGGATCTGAGGGAGGGTTGCAGAGCAGAGGTATCTGGGGGAGTGTTGTAGAACAGAGGGATCTGGGGGAGTGTTGCAGAGCAGACGGATCTGCGGGAGTGTTGTAGAGCAGACGGATCTGGGGGAGTGTTGTGAAGCAGAGGGATCTGGGGGAGTGTTGCAGAACAGAGGGATCTGGGAAAGTGTTGTTGAACAGGTTGATCTGGGGGTGTGTTGTAGAGCAGAGGTATCTGGCGGTGTGTTGTAGAACAAGTTGGTCTGGGGTGTGTCGTAGAGCAGAGGGATCTGGGGGAGTGTTGTAGAGCAGACGGATCTGCGGGTGTGTTGTAGAGCAGAGGGATCTGGGGGATGTTGTGAAGTAGAGGGATCCGGGGGAGTATTGTAGAACAGAGGGATCTGGGGGAGTGTTGTAGAACAGAGGGATCTGGGGCTGTGTTGTAGGGCAGAGGTATCTGAGGTAGGGTTGTAGAGCAGAGAGATCTGGGGAGTGTTGTAGAGCAGACGAATCTGGGGAGTGTTGTAGAACAGGTTGGTCTGGGGTGTGTTGTGGAGCAGTGGGATCCGGGGGAGTGTTGTAGAACAGAGGGATCTGGGGGAATGTTGTAGAACAGAGGGATCTGGGGCTGTGTTGTAGGGCAGAGGTATCTGAGGTAGGGTTGTAGAGCAGAGAGATCTGGGGAGTGTTGTAGAGCAGACGAATCTGGGGAGTGTTGTAGCACAGGTTGGTCTGGGGTGTGTTGTGGAGCAGAGGGATCCGGGGGAGTGTTGTAGAACAGAGGGATCTGGGGGAGTGTTCTAGAGCAGAGGGATCTGGGGGAGTGTTGTAGAACAGGTTTGTCTGGGGTGTGTCATGGAGCAGAGGGATCCGGGGGAGTGTTGTAGATCAGAGGGATCTGGGGGAGTGTTGTAGACCACAGGGATCTGGGGGAGTGTTGTAAAGCAGAGAGATCTGTTGGAGTGTTGTAGAGCATAGGGATCTGGGGGAGTGTTGTAGAACAGAGGGATCTGGGGGAGTGTTGTAGAGCAGAGGGATCTGGGGCTGTGTTGTAGAGCAGAGGTATCTGAGGTAGGGTTGTAGAGCAGACAGATCTGGGGAGTGTTGTAGAGCAGAGGGATCTGGGGGAGTGTTGCAAAGCAGAGGGATCCGGGGGAGTGTTGTAGAACAGATGGATCTGGGGGGGTGTTGTAGAGCAGGGGGATCTAGTGGAGTTTTGTAGAACAGGTTAGTCTGGGTTGTGTTGTGGAGCAGAGGTAACTGGGGGAGTGTTGTAGAACACAGGGATCTGGGGCTGTGTTGTGGAGCAGAGGGATCAGGCGGTGTGTTGTAGAACAGAGGGATCTGGGTGTGTTTGGTAGAGCAAATGGATCCAGGCAGAGTGTTGTGGAATAGAGAGATCTGGGGAGTGTTGTGGAGCAGAGGGATCTGCGGGAGTGTTGTACAACAGAGGGATCTGGGAGAGTGTTGTTGAACAGGTTGATCTGGGGGTGTGTTGTAGAGCAGAGGTATCTGGCGATGTGTTGTAGAACAAGTTGGTCTGGGGTGTGTCGTAGAGCAGAGGGATCTGGGGGAGTGTTGTGAAGCAGAGGGATCTGGGGAAGTGTTGTAGAACAGGTTGGTCTGGGGTGTGTCGTGGAGCAGAGGGATCTGGAGGAGTGTTGTAAAGCAGAGGGATCTGGTGGAGTGTTGTAGAGCAGAGGGATCTGGGGGAGTGTTGTAGAGCACAGGGATCTGGGGGAGTGTTGTAAAGCAGAGTGTTGTAGAACAGGGGGATTTGGGGATGTGTTGTAGAGCAGAGAGGTCTGGCGGTGTGTTGTAGAGCAGTGGGATCTGAGGGAGGGTTGTAGAGCAGGTTGGTTTGGGGTGTGTCGTGGAGCAGAGGGATCTGGGGGAGTGTTGTAAAGCAGAGAGATCTGGTGGAGTGTTGTAGAGCAGAGGGATCTGGGGAGTGTTGTAGAGCACAGGGATCTGGGGGAGTGTTGTAAAGCAGAGTGTGGTAGAACAGGGGGATTTGGGGATGTGTTGTAGAGCAGAGAGATCTGGCGGTGTGTTGTAGAGCAGTGGGATCTGAGGGAGGGTTGTAGAGCAGGTTGGTTTGGCGTGTGTCGTGGAGCAGAGGGATCTGGGGGAGTGTTGTAAAGCAGAGAGATCTGGTGGAGTGTTGTAGAGCAGAGGGATCTGGGGGAGTGTTGTAGAGCACAGGGATCTGGGGGAGTGTTGTAAAGCAGAGTGTTGTAGAACAGGGGGATTTGGGGATGTGTTGTAGAGCAGAGAGATCTGGCGGTGTGTTGTAGAGCAGAAGGATCTGGGGGAGTGTTGTAGAACAGGGATCTGGGGATGTGTTGCAGAGTAGAGTGATCTTGGGGATGGTTGTAGAGTAGATGGATCTGGGGGACGGGAGTAAAGCAGATGGATCGGAGGGAAGGTATTTGAGCAGAGGGATCTTGGGAGGGTTGACGGATCGAGGAATCTGGCAGGTTGGCGGGGTTTTGAAGGAAAGGGTGATCTTGGTGAGCTTTGGAGAACAGAGGTATCTGAGAAAGCATTGAAGAACAGAGTGGGTTGGGAGAAATCATTCCCTTGGGGTTGTCTCCGCTCGATCTCCGGCTGTCTTGGGGTCTAGAAGACGGAGAGGGGGGAGGGGCGGGTTCGGATGCGGTGCCCGAACGCTGTGTAACAACAGAGAAGCCTATTTCGGTGGCGGAACCAGACTGGTGGTGTTAGGTGAGTGAGTTCGCCGGAGACGCCGAGCTCGGCAGGTCCTGGAGATGTTCGGACGCCGGTGAGTGTCGACAGACCAAGGGCGATCCCTGGGAATGGTTGGAATCGAGCGAGATATGGTAGGGAGAGAGAGGGGAGCGGTTTGGAATGTGAAAACAGTGGGGCGGGACAGAAGGAATGAGGGGAGGGAGCGAGTTGGGTGGAGAGGGAGAGTGGGGAGAGAGATAGGGAGTGGTGAAAGGAAGGGGTGAAGAAGATTGCGAGAGCGGTAGAGGGAAAGAGAGGGAAAGGGAAGAGAGATGGAGAGATAAGGGGAGAAAAATTGATGAGGGGTGGAGGAGGGTGGTAGGAGAGTGGGTGCGAGAGAGTGGGAGGGGGCGGGAGAGAGGTGGAGAGAGAGGGGAGAGGGGGAGAGAGAGGGGAGAGACATGGGAGGGAGAAGTGTGTTTCTGAGTGAGGGGGTAAGTTCGGAATGATAAAATGGAGATGGTTTGAATGAGAAGTGCGTGCTCCGGGGAAGTGGGTGACTGAGGTGGGGGGGGGGAGGGATGAGAGAAAAGGATAAAATAGACAACCAATCGATCAGGAAAAGAGCACAATTTCAGAGACAAAAGGAGGAGAGTGAGTAGATGGGGAGAGATGATAGAGAATGGGGAGAGAGAGAGAGGAGAGAAAGAGGAGGCAGAAGGGTGAGACGGGGAGGAGGGGGAATTCAGAGAGGACAAGGGAGAGGATAGAGTGGGAAGAGGTGAGAGAGGAGGGAAGGAGGGAGAGATAGGGAAACGGGGAGAAGGAATAGATAGAGAAAGGAGGGGTGGAGAGGGAGAGAGGGGGTAGGGGGAGATGTTTGTGGGTGAGAGGGGGATATGTTTGTGGGTGAGAGGGATGAGAGGAGAGGAGAAGAGAGAGGGGAGAGAGTTGAAGGAGACAGATTCTGAGCGGAATTTAGAGAACCACGGCGTGAGCGGTAGATCGCGCCGATGGAGAGGGGATTGGGGTTGTTTTAACACGGACACCGACCGCTGTGTTACGATGAAGCCTATTTCGGCGGCGGGACCAAATTGGTGGTATTAGGTCAGTGAAACCGCGACTCGAGCGGGGTCTGGTCCTCTCGGGGTCCGGGGGAGGTGGGGGGGGTGGGGGTGACGCTGCCGGACCTGAGGGGCCAGCGGCGCTCAGGGGCTGCAGCCGCGGGAGGTTCGGTCGGGAAAAGGAGGTGGGTACCGACGCGGCCTTCGGTGTGAAGGGAAGTGATGGGGCAAGTGAGCGAGTGAGAGAGAGGGAGCTTGGGGGAAGAAAGCGGGGAGGGGAGAGAGGAGAAACAGGGGGATACGGGGTCGAAAGGGAACGTGCGGGGGCGAAATAGAGCGGATGAGAGGGGGAGATAGGAGAGAAAGGAACCGAGGGAGACAGGGACAAAGGAGGGGGGAATAGAGTGAAAGGGGCAAAGGTTGAGATTGGAGAGGGAAGGAAACAGTAGAAGGAGAGAGAGAAACGGCAGAGGACAAAGACGGAGGGGGGTTGAGAGAGAAGAGGGGCGAACGGGGAGAGGGGGAGACGGTCAGGGTAGAGAGGGAGAAAAGGGAGAAAAGGAAGGGAGGAGGGGAGAGAAAGAATGGAGAAAGGAGGAATGGGTAAGTGAGGGAGGGTGAGGTAAAGGTGGAGAGTGGAGACCGAGAGAGACGGGAAAGTCGGGGAGAGAGAGTGGCCCAAAATGGAGGGAGAGAGTCGGAGAGGAGAGGAAAGGGGGGGTAGAGAGACAAATGGGGAGAATCGAACGAGAAAGAGAGAGGATCGAGAGTTGAAAAGAAAGGAGAGAGGAGGGACAGGAGAGAGGGGAAAGAAAAAGAGAGAGATTAAAGACGAGGAGAAGAGAAGGGGTGAAGAGTGGGGTAAGAGAGGCAGAGACATAGACATAGGAAGACCTGGAAGGGAGAGGGTAGGATAAAGAGGGAACAGCGAGGGAGATAGATTGGGGAGTTTGAAAATAGAGAGTTGGTAGGACAGAGATGGGGTGAGATAGGAGGGAAGAGGTAGAGAAGGAAAGAGGGGGAAGAGAAGGAGAGGGGGCAGAGAGATGGGGACGAGGTGGAAGAGAGGAGGATAAATCTTCAGGGATAAATTCCCGAACCTGTTGGACCTTTCCTTGTAATTCAGTCCCTCATGTCCAGGCAACACCCCAATAAATCTTCAGGAGATAAAGTCCTGAACCTGTTGAAACTTTCCCTGTAACTCAGTACCTGACGTATGGGCAACGTCCCAGTAAATCTTTAGGGATAAAGTCCCGAACCTGGTGAAAATTTCCCTGTAACTCAGTCCCTGATGTCCAGGCAACATTCCAGTAAATCTCTGCCCTCTTTCCATCTGATTGAGATCATTTTTATCGTTCGGTGACCAAAGCTGCAGACAATGCCCCAGATTTGGCCCCACCGAACACTTGTAGAAATTCACCAGAATATCCTGGACTCAGTACTGTGATTTATGAAGGCCAATGTGACAAGAATCTCTCTCCACGACCCTGTCCACCTGTGACGCCACTTTCAGGGAATTGTGTCTGTGTGTTTCCCAGATCCCTTTGTTCGATCGCACTCCTCAGTGCCCGACCATCCACCGTGGACGGTCCCACCTTGGTTTAACCTTCCAAAAAATGCATCACCTCATGCTTGTCTGCATTAAATTCCATCTGTCACTTTCTGATCAAACTCGATCCCTTTGATCGCAAAGCCTTCCTCGCAGTCCAAAACGCCTCGAATCTGCAAACATGCTGATCGATTGACCACGTTATCATCCAGATCATTGATACAGATGACAAACAACAATGGTCCCAGCACTGACCCCAGAGGCTCACCACGACTCACAGCCCTCTCGCCTGAGAAGCAGGCACCGCCTCTCTCTCTATCTGATCCCGATTAGCCAACGTCGAATCAATTGATTGCCATCCCTCTACTGAGCGTCTGAACCTTTCTGACCAGCCTCCCAAGAGGGATGTTGCCAAAGACCCTTCTAAAGTTTCTTGGTCTAACCCCCTTGGAATTTAGGAGAATGAAACATTTCGAACATTGAAAGGCGTGGGCAGGGTAGATTCCAACATGTTGATCCACCCCCTAACCCGCTGGTGAGAGAGTCGGGGACAAGTGGGCACAACTTCAGGATCGAAGGGGACGGAGACGGGGATGGGTATCTTCAGCCCGGAGGATTGTGGGATTTCTTGCCACAGGCGGTTGTGGTGGCTGGGTCATTGGGAGCATTTGAGACAGCGATCGGCAGGTTCATGATTAGCGAGGGTATCAGAGGTTATGGGTAGATGGCCGGGCAGTGGGGCTGAGAGGGGGAATGGATCTGATCGGAAAGGTGGGGGAAGCTTCGATGGGCTGAGTGGCCTTTTTCTGCTCCTATGTTGTGTGCGCTCTCTCTTTCTTCCTCTCTCTATTTCTCCCTCTCCCTCTTTCCCACCCTCTCTCTCCCATCTCTCTCCCTCTTTCTCACTCTCTCCCTCTCTCGCCTCTCTCTCTACCCTCTTCCTCTCTCTCTCTCTCCCTCTTTCCCCTCTCTCCCACTCTCTCCTCTCTCCCCCTCTTCCCATCTTCTTCCCTCTCTATCACACTCCCTCTATTTCCTCCTCTCTCACACCTCTTCCCTTCTCTCTCCCTCTCTCCTTCCCTCTTTCCCTATCTCTCTCCCACTCTTTCTCTTTTCCTCTCTCTCTCCTTCTCACAACCAATCTCTCTCTCTCTCTCCCCTCTCTCTCTCTCTTTCTCACTCTCTCTCTCTCTCTCTTTCTCTCTCTCTCTCTCTCTCTCTCTCTCTCTCTCTCTCCCCCCTCTCTCTCTCCCTCCCTCCCCTTGGTGCATTAAAGATAGACTTTCTCGTTCAGCCAGGGCGTCAACGGCAGGGATTAGAGAAAGAGTGAGTGAGCGAAGCATTAAGGGAAAAGAAACCACTGGACAATTTAGTCTTTTGATCAATGAGCCCTTTAAACCGGATCAAAGAATGACGTGCACATACTGAAGAGGTTTTAACTCGTCCAGTGGAAACCTCCCAGGATTCCTCTGGAAGGTTTAATTGACTCCCGAGACCCTGTAATTTTGTCATTAGAATTTGATAACTAAATTAAGCCCTTCTGTGAAGCGTTCAATGCTGTTATTTTTTAAAATGATCCTCTAAATTTAACTGACATTCTTCTTCCTCGTTGGAAAGATATTGAAAAATTGGGCAATAAAGTATTCAGAAACTTTCTATCTGAACAAAATGGGACTTGGGTATATTTTATTTCTTGGACAATTGTTCACAGACCTTAAACTACCATCTGTAAACAAATCTGCGGACCGCAGTCTTTTGTGCCCCCTGCGAGTGCAACAGGTGCAAGGGCCTGTGCCGTCTACGTAGAATGGTGTCAGGCACCGGCCTGCGTTCTTATGCGTCTCCTACTCGCTGTGGACATACTCCGAAACCTATTTCGGCGGCGGGACCAAATTGATTGTTGTAGGTAAGGAAAGCCCGCCCCTGTCCCTGGACCTCATGAGCTCAGGGCCGAGTGGGAATGGAAATGGAGTCAGGGATGGAGCGTGGAACATGTGGCCCATCTTCCTCTCCATGCGCCAGCCCCGTGTCCTATAACTGGGCCTTTTTCCCTTTGGAACTTTTCCGGTGCGTGCACCCCGCCTTCCCTCCTTCTGTTGAATGGGCCCCGGACCCTTCTTCTATTGTTTCGTCCCACACACCATGTGTGATGGAGGGGAGCCCCTCGGGCTCCCTTTCAACCTGTGATCCTTCTCGCCATAGTCTTCCCCGACCCCGGGAACAGGAGATACTGCGAATATTCTGAGAGGTGTTGGAGAAGAGGGGAGGGAGAAAGATGGAGTGGGGGAGAGAGAGAGAAGGAAGAGGATTATAGGAAAGAGAGACGGGACAGAGATAGGGAGAGAGAAGTGGAGAGGGAGATGGATGGAAAGAGAGAGGAGAGGAAAAATAGGAGAGGACTGGAGAGAGAGAGAGAGGAGATGGAACGAGAAAGGGGAGAGGAGTGAGAGATGGGGAGACAGGCGAGACAAAGAGAGGGGGAGAGATGTAGAGAAGAGGAGTTGGTGAGAGAAAGCGATGGGGACAAAGAGAAGGGAAGAGGGATATGGGGACATTTGGAGGTGAATGGGGAGAGATTGAGAGGGACAGGAGGATAGAGAAGGGGAGAGGTAGAGGGAAGAAATGTAGAGAGAAACTAGAGGGAGTGAGAGAGCGACAGAGAGAGAGAGACAGAAGGGGAGAGATGTAGGGGAGAGATGTAGGGGAGGAAAGAGAGATAGAAAGAGAGAGAGAGAGAGAGAGAGAGAGAGAGAGAGAGAGAGAGACGGGAAGGAAAGTCGGAGAGAGGGAGAGTCCAGGAGTTAGGATGATTTGGTAAAGTTGTGCAAGACTTTGGTAACGTCAGCTTTGAAGTATTGTATACAGTTTTGTTCACCGCACAATAGGAAAGATCTCAATGAGATAGAAAGGGGGCAGAGAGGATTTACTGGGACGTTGCCCGAACGTCAGGGACTGAGTTACAGGGGAAAGTCCAACAGGTTCGAGACTTTATCCCCTAATGATTTAATGGGACGTTGCTCAGACGTC